>NC_133332.1:1143808-1364582 GCF_042186555.1 Aquarana catesbeiana
ATGGGGGGGTGTGGGTGTGTAGGATGGGGGGTGTAGAATGGGGGGTGTGGGGGTGTAGAATGGGGGGTGTAGAATGGGGGGTGTGGGTGTGTAGGATGGGGGGTGTAGAATGGGGGGGTGTGGGGGTGTAGGATGGGGGGTGTAGAATGGGGGGTGTGGGTGTGTAGGATGGGGGGTGTAGAATGGGGGGTGTGGGGGTGTAGAATGGGGGGGTGTGGGTGTGTAGGATGGGGGGTGTAGAATGGGGGGGTGTGGGGTGTAGGATGGGGGGTGTAGAATGGGGGGGTGTGGGTGTGTAGGATGGGGGGTGTAGAATGGGGGGGTGTGGGGGGTGTAGAATGGGGGGTGTAGAGTAGGGGTGTAGGATGGGGGGTGTAGAATGGGGGGGTGTGGGGGTGTAGGATGGGGGGTGTAGAATGGGGGGTGCAGAGTAGGGGTGTAGGATGGGGGGTGTAGAATGGGGGGTGTGGGGGTGTAGAATGGGAGGGTGTGGGTGTGTAGGATGGGGGGTGTAGAATGGGGGGTGTGTGGGGTGTAGGATGGGGGGTGTAGAATGGGGGGGTGTGGGTGTGTAGGATGGGGGGTGTAGAATGGGGGGTGTGGGGGTGTAGAATGGGGGGTGTAGAATGGGGGGTGTAGAGTAGGGGTGTAGGATGGGGGGTGTAGAATGGGGGGTGTGGGGGGTGTAGGATGGGGGGTGTAGAATGGGGGGTGTAGAGTAGGGGTGTAGGATGGGGGGTGTAGAATGGGGGGTGTGGGGGTGTAGAATGGGGGGTGTGGGTGTGTAGGATGGGGGGTGTAGAATGGGGGGGTGTGGGGTGTAGGATGGGGGGTGTAGAATGGGGGGGTGTGGGTGTGTAGGATGGGGGGTGTAGAATGGGGGGTGTGGGGGTGTAGAATGGGGGGGTGTGGGTGTGTAGGATGGGGGGTGTAGAATGGGGGGGTGTGGGGTGTAGGATGGGGGGTGTAGAATGGGGGGGGTGTGGGTGTGTAGGATGGGGGGTGTAGGATGGGGGTGTAGAATGGGGGGTGTGGGGGTGTAGAATGGGGGGTGTAGAATGGGGGGTGTGGGTGTGTAGGATGGGGGGTGTAGAATGGGGGGGTGTGGGGGTGTAGGATGGGGGGGTGTAGAATGGGGGGGTGTGGGTGTGGGTGTGTAGGATGGGGGGTGTAGAATGGGGGGTGTGGGGGTGTAGAATGGGGGGGTGTGGGTGTGTAGGATGGGGGGTGTAGAATGGGGGGGGGTGTGGGGGTGTAGGATGGGGGGTGTAGAATGGGGGGGTGTGGGTGTGTAGGATGGGGGGTGTAGAATGGGGGGTGTGGGGGTGTAGAATGGGGGGTGTAGAATGGGGGGTGTAGAGTAGGGGTGTAGGATGGGGGGTGTAGAATGGGGGGTGTAGAGTAGGGGTGTAGGATGGGGGGTGTAGAATGGGGGGTGTGGGGGTGTAGAATGGGGGGTGTGGGTGTGTAGGATGGGGGGTGTAGAATGGGGGGGTGTGGGGGTGTAGGATGGGGGGGTGTAGAATGGGGGGGTGTGGGTGTGTAGGATGGGGGGTGTAGAATGGGGGGTGTGGGGGTGTAGAATGGGGGGGTGTGGGTGTGTAGGATGGGGGGTGTAGAATGGGGGGGTGTGGGTGTAGGATGGGGGGTGTAGAATGGGGGGGTGTGGGGGGTGTAGGATGGGGGGTGTGGGTGTGTAGGATGGGGGGTGTAGAATGGGGGGGTGTGGGTGTGTAGGATGGGGGGTGTAGAATGGGGGGGTGTGGGGGTGTAGAATGGGGGGGTGTGGGGTGTGTAGGATGGGGGGTGTAGAATGGGGGGGTGTGGGGTGTAGGATGGGGGGTGTAGAATGGGGGGGTGTGGGTGTGTAGGATGGGGGGTGTAGAATGGGGGGGGTGTGGGTGTGTAGGATGGGGGGGTGTAGAATGGGGGGTGTGGGGGTGTAGGATGGGGGTGTGGATGGGGGGTGTGGTTTCATGTCCATAGAGCCTGTGATCACTCTCTGCAGAAGGTGGGATCCGCCCAATACTGGTCTCAGGTCCACCAGCTGGCTTCCACGTGGTCCCGACCTCATGGGACCTTCCTATTGGATGATCTCTGCCGGTCTCCTTGTGTTGATTGTGAATAATACCGGACCGGCCAGAGGCAAAATAGAAGACAGGCCATGCACCCCCCCCCCCCCCCAAATGGAAACATTGCACCTGGGGTGGTTGCCACTCCTGCCCCCCCCCCCCTCTTCCCAGCCCTTACCTTCTCCATTATAAGTGTAACAATAACTCACGGTGGAGCTGTTGGTTTATAGTGGGCTGTTACCGTCACCTTCATTACCTCAATTTCACCAGAACCGGGTCTCGGGGTCCCGTTGAGTTTAATACCAGACAATGTAGACACCGGACACTTGAGTATCTTTTCCAATGCTTTAATAACGAATAACTGAAGGAAGTAGCAGGAAAGAGGTAGAAGAAGAGTTGCAGGGAAGTTCAAATACCTTTTCATGATGTAGTATTATGAATTGGAATCTTGTAGATGAATGTACTTTCCTTTTAGAGTTGAATCTTTGCCCCCCTGGATAGGTTTGTCTCACTAACCTAGCAACCGGCAAGCAGCACCAACAAAAGTCTCTGCCACAGACATGAATGGAATAGAAACCCGTCCGATCCTCTACCACAGGATGTAATGGTTTACGATGGACAGCAAACACAGCACTAGAACCTTTAAGCCGACCCGGCAGTACTATGTAGTAAGATTACTTGAGGATACGTCCTCCAACCGAGTCACCAGGCCCCTCTCCAGACCAGCACTCTGCATGATCCTTCCATGACGGCTCCTCCCCTGGGATCTCCAAAGAATCTTTGAATTTGAAGACGCTGAAATGAATATTATCTCTTGACCACGGAGATCTCTAGACACTGACAATTTCTAACTACACACCCCAAAGTTCTTTTTCATAATCACCAATAAAACTGAGGATCTGGCAATGTCAGTTTCTCTCCCAGTTTATCCATTGTAGTGATGAAATACACAACATCATCTTTTCCGGGTCTGGAAATGACCACTTTGTCAGCATAGATGTGCCGACCATAGTTCCAATGTAGGAAACATCCACTGAAACGTTCATCCATGGCAACAGAACACACAATTCTCCGGAAAGGTTTTGGCACAAATAGTCCCAAACAGCTTCACTGTACCACAGTTCCCGGTTGGCCTCAATTTCCTGCATAATGTCCCGAGTAACATAGAGAAACTCCAGACCATATTCTGTGCCAACTCGCTTGGTGAGCACTCTCTGTAAACGGGCAAGTCTAGGCAAAGGTCTATTTTTCCCCAAACCAGGAGGCACACAAGAGTTCGGTGATTTACTCACCATAGAAAAGCAAACTAGCAACTTTAGACAATGTCTCTTTGGTAGTACTGTGCGGCTCCACACAAGGTGATGTCTTCCCAGAATCCAGGGCTGTCCACTCTGAGAAAGTCAGGGCAGAAGCAACATCTTCACCCTGAGCCCACAATAGTTCCTGTGACATTGTCTCAAACAAATCATCATCACCGGAGAGATCTGACATGGAATCTATCTCCGAGTCTCTCAACTCCTCTGCTGGCAAATATTTACAAAGAGTCCCAGATACGTTCCCCTTTGATCTCTCACCCGTTCCTGACGTGGACTTCTCCGGATCCATATATTTCTCTGGCTCCAGTTCGGGTAGTCTCTGGGGTAGGCCTCGACCACGGCCGCGGGAAGCCTTCACATATCCCACCTTCCTCTGGACAGGTGCAATGGGGATAGGTGTGTTAGAAGTAGAAATGAAGGTGATGTCCGCTGATGAATCGGTAACAGCGACATCTTCCTCGGAAGCACTGTTGCTCTCCAGCAGTTTCCACTGTGGCAATTCCTGTAGCCCAGTCCACACGATAAGCTCGGGGCGACATGGTAGGTTGTTCCTCAGTGAACAAATATTCTCCGCACTGCAAACATCGGACAAATGGACGGAGATGTATGGCCAGTCCTTCACACTTGTGGCAAAGCATGCCCAGCCCTTCAATATCTATGACTGTATATAGTATAGAACGGGGGGCTGTCATTGTCAGAACCGGGGGGTGTCATTGTCAGAACCGGGGGGTGTCATTGTCAGAACCGGGGGGGTGTCATTGTCAGAGTCAGGGGGGGGCTGTCATTGTCAGAATTGGGGGGTGTCATTGTCAGAGTTGGGGGGGCTGTCAGAGTCAGGGGGGGGCTGTCATAGTCAGAGTCGGGGGGCTGTCATTGTCAGAGTTGGGGGGGCTGTCATAGTCAGAGTTGGGGGGGCTGTCATAGTCAGAGTCGGGGGGGCTGTCATTGTCAGAGTTGGGGGGCTGTCATAGTCAGAGTTGGGGTGGCTGTCATTGTCAGAGTTGGGGGGCTGTCATAGTCAGAGTTGGGGGGGCTGACATTGTCAGAGTTGGGGGGGCTGTCATTGTCAGAGTTGGGGGGGCTGTCATAGTCAGAGTTGGGGGGGCTGTCATTGTCAGAGTCGGGGGGGCTGTCATTGTCAGAGTTGGGGGGGCTGTCATAGTCAGAGTTGGGGGGGCTGACATTGTCAGAGTTGGGGGGGCTGTCATAGTCAGAGTTGGGGGGGCTGTCATTGTCAGAGTTGGGGGGGCTGTCATTGTCAGAGTCGGGGGGGCTGTCATTGTCAGAGTCGGGAGGGCTGTCATAGTCAGAGTTGGGGGGCTGTCATTGTCAGAGTCAGGGGGGGCTGTCATTGTCAGAGTTGGGGGGGCTGTCATTGTCAGAGTTGGGGGGGCTGTCATTGTCAGAGTCAGGGGGGCTGTCATTGTCAGAGTTGGGGGGCTGTCATTGTCAGAGTCAGGGGGGGCTGTCATAGTCAGAGTTGGGGGGGCTGTCATTGTCAGAGTCAGGGGGGGCTGTCATAGTCAGAGTTGGGGGGCTGTCATTGTCAGAGTTGGGGGGGCTGTCATTGTCAGAGTCAGGGGGGGCTGTCATTGTCAGAGTTGGGGGGGTGTCATTGTCAGAGTTGGGGGGCTGTCATTGTCAGAGTTGGGGGGGTGTCATTGTCAGAGTTGGGGGGGCTGTCATAGTCAGAGTTGGGGGGCTGTCAGAGTTGGGGGGGCTGTCATTGTCAGAGTTGGGGGGGCTGTCATTGTCAGAGTTGGGGGGGCTGTCATTGTCAGAGTCGGGGGAGCTGTCATAGTCAGAGTTGGGGGGGCTGTCATTGTCAGAGTTGGGGGGGCTGTTATAGTCAGAGTCGGGGGGCTGTCATTGTCAGAGTTGGGGGGCTGTCATTGTCAGAGTTGGGGGGGCTGTCATAGTCAGAGTTGGGGGGGCTGTCATTGTCAGAGTCAGGGGGGGCTGTCATAGTCAGAGTTGGGGGGCTGTCATAGTCAGAGTCGGGGGGGCTGTCATTGTCAGAGTTGGGGGGGCTGTCATAGTCAGAGTTGGGGGGGCTGTCATAGTCAGAGTTGGGGGGCTGTCATAGTCAGAGTCGGGGGGCTGTCATTGTCAGAGTTGGGGGGGCTGCCATTGTCAGAGTTGGGGGGGCTGTCATTGTCAGAGTTGGGGGGCTGTCATAGTCAGAGTCGGGGGGGCTGTCATAGTCAGAGTCGGGGGGGCTGTCATTGTCAGAGTTGGGGGGCTGTCATAGTCAGAGTCGGGGGGCTGTCATTGTCAGAGTTGGGGGGCTGTCATAGTCAGAGTCGGGGGGCTGTCATTGTCAGAGTTGGGGGGCTGTCATAGTCAGAGTCGGGGGGCTGTCATTGTCAGAGTTGGGGGGCTGTCATAGTCAGAGTCGGGGGGCTGTCATTGTCAGAGTTGGGGGGCTGTCATAGTCAGAGTTGGGGGGGCTGTCATTGTCAGAGTTGGGGGGCTGTCATAGTCAGAGTTGGGGGGGCTGTCATTGTCAGAGTTGGGGGGCTGTCATAGTCAGAGTTGGGGGGGCTGTCATAGTCAGAGTTGGGGGGGCTGTCATAGTCAGAGTTGGGGGGGCTGTCATTGTCAGAGTTGGGGGGGTGTCATTGTCAGAGTTGGGGGGGCTGTCATTGTCAGAGTTGGGGGGGGCTGTCATTGTCAGAGTTGGGGGGGCTGTCATTGTCAGAGTCGGGGGGCTGTCATTGTCAGAGTCAGGGGGGGCTGTCATTGTCAGAGTTGGGGGGGCTGTCATTGTCAGAGTTGGGGGGGTGTCATTGTCAGAGTCAGGGGGGGCTGTCATTGTCAGAGTTGGGGGGCTGTCATTGTCAGAGTTGGGGGGGTGTCATTGTCAGAGTCAGGGGGGGCTGTCATTGTCAGAGTTGGGGTTGGGGGGGCTGTCATTGTCAGAGTTGGGGGGGCTGTCATTGTCAGAGTTGGGGTTGGGGGGGCTGTCATTGTCAGAGTTGGGGTTGGGGGGGCTGTCATTGTCAGAGTTGGGGTTGGGGGGGCTGTCATTGTCAGAGTTGGGGTTGGGGGGGCTGTCATTGTCAGAGTTGGGGGGGCTGTCATTGTCAGAGTTGGGGGGGCTGTCATAGTCAGAGTTGGGGGGGCTGTCATTGTCAGAGTTGGGGGGGCTGTCATAGTCAGAGTTGGGGGGGCTGTCATTGTCAGAGTCAGGGGGGGCTGTCATTGTCAGAGTTGGGGGGGCTGTCATTGTCAGAGTCAGGGGGGGCTGTCATTGTCAGAGTTGGGGGGCTGTCATAGTCAGAGTCGGGGGGCTGTCATTGTCAGAGTTGGGGGGCTGTCATAGTCAGAGTTGGGGGGGCTGTCATTGTCAGAGTTGGGGGGCTGTCATAGTCAGAGTTGGGGGGGCTGTCATTGTCAGAGTTGGGGGGCTGTCATAGTCAGAGTTGGGGGGGCTGTCATAGTCAGAGTTGGGGGGGCTGTCATTGTCAGAGTTGGGGGGGTGTCATTGTCAGAGTTGGGGGGGCTGTCATTGTCAGAGTTGGGGGGGGCTGTCATTGTCAGAGTTGGGGGGGCTGTCCTTGTCAGAGTCGGGGGGCTGTCATTGTCAGAGTCAGGGGGGGCTGTCATTGTCAGAGTTGGGGGGGCTGTCATTGTCAGAGTTGGGGGGGTGTCATTGTCAGAGTCAGGGGGGGCTGTCATTGTCAGAGTTGGGGGGCTGTCATTGTCAGAGTTGGGGGGGTGTCATTGTCAGAGTCAGGGGGGGCTGTCATTGTCAGAGTTGGGGGGCTGTCATTGTCAGAGTTGGGGGGCTGTCATTGTCAGAGTTGGGGGGGCTGTCATTGTCAGAGTTGGGGTTGGGGGGGCTGTCATTGTCAGAGTTGGGGGGGCTGTCATAGTCAGAGTTGGGGGGGCTGTCATTGTCAGAGTTGGGGGGGCTGTCATTGTCAGAGTCGGGGGGCTGTCATAGTCAGAGTTGGGGGGGCTGTCATAGTCAGAGTTGGGGGGGCTGTCATTGTCAGAGTCGGGGGGCTGTCATTGTCAGAGTTGGGGGGGCTGTCATTGTCAGAGTTGGGGTTGGGGGGGCTGTCATTGTCAGAGTTGGGGTTGGGGGGGCACTACAGTGAGTCTTGTAATGATAAATTGGGGAATTTGTTGGAACTGATGTGGGGGATGGGGAGCTCCTCATGCAGCTGTGATCATTTTCTGTGCCCATCCCCCACTCAGTGTCCCCCTTCCTCTCACAGGACCCCCCCTGGCAATGCCTTCATCTGCATTTCTCTCCAGAAGGACATCACCATCTCTGTTCAGGCATCATCCAGGGTCACCATCTACTTCCTGGACTGGGACGCCGGCTCAGAAATGATGCACAATCATGTAAATCCTGGTGCCTGTGCAGTTCCTGGCAGTGTTCACAAATGTCTGACACAGATCAGCCCCTGACTTGTGATTTGCTACAATGTTACAATGTACAGTCTGATCTCTGGGGGGGAGGGGAGACTGGGGGAATGCCTCCTCCTGCGTGCAGCAGACTGACGACATCATCTCAGCCTTGGCAGAGTCACTGGGTGGTTGGAGGAAATATTCATATCTGAAGGAATTTTGGGGAAGTTATTGAAGGTTGAGCGAGAAATAAAATATTTACAATACAATACGCCGTATACAGGGGTGTGCAGACTTTTATATCCACTCTATACTGTGCTGTGAAAATTTACTTGCCCCCTTACTGATTTTTTATTTTTTGGCATATTTCTCACACTTAAATGATTCAGATCATCAAACAAATTGTAATATTACACAAAGATAATCCGAGGAAATCCAAGATGTAGTTTTTAGATTATTATTTCATTTATTAAAGGAAAAAAGCTGTTCAAACCTACCTGGCCCTATGTGAAAAAGTATTTGCCCCCTCCCTTGCTGAATCATGAATGAACTGTGATTAACCACAATTTTTTGGAAAGCCGAGTTAAATTTCACTTGCCACACCCAGGACTGATTACTGCCAGACCTGTTGAATCAAGAAATCACATAAATAGAAGCCGTCTGACAAAGTGAAGCTAACAGATCACAAAAAGCCACACATCATTCCATAATCTAAAGAAATTGAAGAACAGATTAGAAACAAAGTAATGTTCATGTATCGGTCTCGGAAGGGTTTTAAAGCCATTTCTAAGGCTTTGGAACTCCAGTGATCTGCGGGGAGAGCCGTTATCCACAAATGGAGAAAACTTGGAACAGTGGTGAACCTTCCCAGGAGCGTCCAGCCTACAAAAATCACTCCAAGAGCCCAACGAGGACTTATCCAGGAGGTCATAGAAGAACCCAGAACAACATCTAAAGACCTGGAGGCCTCACTTGTCTCAGGTAAGATCAGTGTTCATGATTCACCAATAAGAAAGAGACTGGGCAAACATGGCGTCCATGGGAGAGTTCCAAGGCCAAAGCCACCGCTGACCAATAAGAAAGAGACCGGGCAAAAATGGCATCCATGGGAGAGTTCCAAGGCCAAAGCCACCGCTGACCAATAAGAAAGAGACTGGGCAAACATGGCATCCATGGGAGAGTTCCAAGGCCAAAGCCACCGCTGACCAATAAGAAAGAGACCGGGCAAAAATGGCATCCATGGGAGAGTTCCAAGGCCAAAGCCACCGCTGACCAATAAGATAGAGACCGGGCAAAAATGGCATCCATGGGAGAGTTCCAAGGCCAAAGCCACCGCTGACCAATAAGATAGAGACCGGGCAAAAATGGCCTCCATGGGAGAGTTCCAAGGCCAAAGCCACCGCTGACCAATAAGATAGAGACCGGGCAAAAATGGCCTCCATGGGAGAGTTCCAAGGCCAAAGCCACCGCTGACCAATAAGAAAGAGACTGGGCAAACATGGCCTCCATGGGAGAGTTCCAAGACCAAAGCCACCGCTGACCAATAAGAAAGAGACCGGGCAAACATGGCGTCCATGGGAGAGTTCCAAGGCCAAAGCCACCGCTGACCAATAAGAAAGAGACCAGGCAAAAATGGCCTCCATGGGAGAGTTCCAAGGCCAAAGCCACCGCTGACCAATAAGAAAGAGACTGGGCAAACATGGCCTCCATGGGAGAGTTCCAAGACCAAAGCCACCGCTGACCAATAAGAAAGAGACCGGGCAAACATGGCGTCCATGGGAGAGTTCCAAGGCCAAAGCCACCGCTGACCAAAAAGAACACAAAGGCTCATCTCACATTTTCCACAAAACATCGTGATTATCCCCAAGACTTTAAGACTGGCCATACACGGGTCAAATTTCAGAAGAATTTTCTTTCGAAAACCTTATCTAAGAATTTTCGTTCGTACTTCGCACCATTAGTGGGGCTGCAGCAACAGATGATTTTCGCGCGGCCATCGACTTTGAGTAATCAGACATGTTGGAAATTTTTCGGAAAAACAAACGATTTTCTAATCAATGATGGGAAAATCGTGCGAGAAATGTAAATAAAAAAAGAAATGCGCATGTGCAAGAAAAGAAAATTCCCGGAAAGAAAAGAAGATTCCCGGCCACAAATTTTTTTTTCCATAGCAACATGAGGTCACCCCCCGAAGGCTTGGTTGGTTGAATTTCAAAATTAATGGTGGCGCCATCGGATCACAAAAAGCACAAATTTTCTGATTTTCAAAAGAAAATTCTTTCGACATTCGACCCGTGTATGGCCAGCCTTAGGCAAATATTCTGGGGACTGATGAGACAAAAATGTAACTTTCTGGAAGGTGTGCGTCCCGTTACATAAAACGAATCCCGCATTTACTAAGAAGAACATCATCCTAACAGTCCGACATGGTGGTGGTAGGGGGATGGTCTGGGGCTGCTTTGCAGCTTCAGGACCTGGACCACTTACCATCATTGATGGAACCATGAATTCTGAGCTCTACCAGAAAACCCTAAAGGAGAATGTCCGGCCATCAGTTCCTGACCTCAGCCTCAAGCACACTTGGGTTATGTAGCAGGACAATGACCCAAAACACACCAGCAAGTCCACCTCCAAATGGTTCAAACAAAGCAAAATGTAGGTTTTCGAGTGGCCTAGTGAAAGCCCGGACTTCAATCCCATTGAGATGCTGTATTATGACCTCACACAGGCCCTTCATGCTGGAAAACCCTCCAATGTGGCCGAATTAAAACAATTCTACAAAGAAAAGTGCAATAAAATTTCTCCACAGCGATGTGAAGGTCTCATCACCAGTTATCGCAAACGCTTGGATTGCAGATGTTGCCTCCGAGGGTGGTCCAACCAGTTATTAGGTTTAGGGGGGCAATTACTTTTTCACATAAAGCCAGGCAGGTTTGGACGGGTTTTCTTACCCTAATAAATGAAATTATCATTTAAAAACTGCATTTTATATTTCCTCGGATTATCTTTGTGTAATAATAACATTTGTTGGATGATCCGAATCATTTCATTGTGAGAATAATGCAAAAAAATTAAAAATCAGAATGGGGCAAATACTTTTTCACAGTGCTGTATATATATATATACATATATAGCAAGGATGATACTAGACCTATGAGGCCAGCTTTGTAGAAGACCCCCCCTCCCCCTTCAGTCCTCGTACAGCGACACACATCTGCCCCCCCTCCCCCCCCCAATGACGAGGATCGGCTCTATAAATAATTCGGGGACGCGGGAGGATGAATCATCGGGAAGACGTCGGCGATCGTTTACTAGAAGAAGACGGAGAGGAGAAAACAATTCCAGCCGCCCTTTCCTCACCGTGTCATTCTCGCAGAGCCCCCCCCCTCTGCTCTTTATCCGCGCCCGCCGCGCGTCCCCGGAGGGGGTGGGGGTGTCGTTGTTTGTGTTTAATTTCATTACGGTGTCAATCTTTCCTGGAAGGGGAAATAAATGAATATTCGCTACTCAATCCGCTCCGGGGAAACAATAAACGATCGTATTTATACGTGTGGCTTTGGCGCGGTTCCTCAGCGAATCGCAGCCGCCGGAGAACTTTCAAGTCAATTCATTGTTATTGATGGGCGGCTGCGTGTTTAAGGGACAAATATTGGGGCGACCACGAGAGAATTCCAGTTCTGAGTGTCGCCCCCCCCCCAAATGATTGGACGGGGCCCCCAGTACAAAGGGCCAATCTGCTGCATTAGGCTGGCGGTTTATTGGCAGCGGAGCCGCCCCTCCCCCCAGGGTAATCGATCTGTCCTTAGATCTGAATTTTGATTTATGAGCTTTGCCGGATTTTAATTGAACCTGACTAATAAAGTCAGCGCCGGGCCCCGGGGTCCCTCTACTTCACCGTCCGCCAGGGGCCACCGGCGCTGAGCATGCTGGGAAATCCCATTTAACTGCTTTGGTGTCAGTTGATTGGTGGAAGGGAAGGGCGGGTCCCATGGCAGGAGAAAACTTTCTTCAATCATTCACAGAACTTTCCGAGTTTATTTTCCCGGCAGATGATTGGATGATTGATGAGGTCGGGCTCCTGGAAATGAAGGATGTAGAGAATGACCCCCATCCAGGAAAGCTGTGTACACTCCATGCTTCCAGTATTCATTCATTCATCAGAACGATCGATGTGCGTCACAGGAGGAGGAAACCAGCGATCTTCACCCAATGCATCGCAATATCCCAAATATACCGTTCATGGAGAATCTCCTCTGTGATGGGGGAGGGGACCCTTCTAGTGTGTCTGCGTCACCAACAGATGGTCCCTGACCTGAGGGGGGGAGGGGGAGAGGTAAAGAGAGGAGAGGGGAGTGAGTATGGAGGGAGAGAGAGAAGTGGGTATGGGGGGGGGGGGGGAGGGGAGTGGGTATGGAGGGGGAGGAAAGAGAAGTGGGTATGGGGGGAGGAGAGAAATGGGTATGGGGGAGAGGGGAGTGGGTATGGTGGGGGGGGGGGGAGAGACGTGGGTATGGGGGGGATGGAGAGAAGTGGGTATGGGGGGGGAGAAGTGGGTATGGGGGGGGAGGAGAGAGAAGTGGGTATGAGGGGGATGGAGAGAAGTGGGTATGGGGGGGGAGAAGTGGGTATTGGGGGGGGGAGGAGAGAGAAGTGGGTATGGTGGGATGGAGAGAAGTGGGTATGGGGGGGATGGAGAGAGGGGAGTGGGTATGGGGGGGAGGAGAGAACTGGGTATGGGGGTATTGAGGGGGACTGGGAGAGGAGAGTAAAAAAAATGGGTATGGGGGGATGGAGAGAGGGGAGTGGGTATGGGGGGGAGGAGAGAGAAGTGGGTATGGGGGGGATGGAGAGAGGGGAGTGGGGATGGGGGGGAGTGGGTATGGGGGGAGGAGAGAACTGGGTATGGGGGTATTGAGGGGGACTGGGAGAGGAGAGTAAAAAAATGGGTATGGGGGGGGGGAGAAATGTGGGGTGTGATGGAACCGCTCGGGCACCCCAATTAGGTGCTTCCTGCCCTCTGCGCAGACCAAGAGCTACTTTATACCCCACAGGAGGACACCCCCCCCTTGAGGATATTAGCATGACAATGCAAACTTCAAATAGCAATCCAATTAACAGCTAACAGTAATCTAATTAACAAACATATAACATCCCATAATAGTTTGCTAACAAGGTGGAGTGCACACAATACTAGCGGACAGACAGAAACAATAGGTGACCCAACTAAAAATTGTGAGAGACATGACCGCCATATTCCCTCTCCAACCCAGTCTGCAGGAGGGCCACGTCACCAGAAGACATACAATGCCCCAGCAGTGTCAGAAACCATGAATCAGACCGAGACAGAAGTACAGTAAAATCACACTTGTTTAATAATAAAAGTAAAAAGAACAAATGTAGTCAAAACATAGCCAGATTTCAGGAACCGGAACGGATAGTCAGACAAGCCAAAACGTCAGGGAGCCGGAGATGAGCGTAGTAGAACAGCAAGCAGGATCTGGAGCCGGACGGAATGTCAGCCAAGCAAGTCTTTTAACAAGATCACAGGAGAGCGTCTCTGTGATGTTGACCAAGGTGAAGGCAAAGATCCTTTGGGCTGGATGGCTTAAGTAGGTAGGACTGACAAGCAGGATATCATCAACAGGTGAGTGACTGTGGAGAGATATGAGCTGGCAATTAGCTGACAGTTGAGCGGTCAGCTCAGAGAAGGAAGGGCTGAGCCCAGCCCTGACAGTACCCCCTCCTCAATGACCCCTCCCCCTTGGAGGACCACCAGGCTTGAGGGGAAAATGTCTATGGAAATCACATTGGAGGAGAGGGGCATGTACGTCCGAGGATGAGACCCAAGAGCGTTCCTCCGGATCGTACCCCTTCCAATGCACCAGGTACTGTATGCGCCCACAGAACCTATGGGAGTCAACAATGGACTGTACTTCATACCCCTCATGGTTCTCAACCAGTACAGGATGAGGACGTGGCACCGAGGTGGTAAAGCGGTTGCAGACCAAAGGTTTCAATAAGGAGACATGAAATACATTCGAAATACACATATTAGAAGGAAGGTCTAACATGTAAGTCACTGGGTTAATCCTGCAAAGAATACGGAAAGGCCCAATAAACCGAGGTATGAACTTTAGTGAGGGAACATGAAGTCGGAGGTTGCGAGATGACAGCCAGACCCTGTCCCCAACCTGGTAGGAAGGCGCAGGCAGACGTCTGCGGTCAGCATAGGGTCTGTACCTATCATTAGCATGACGCAAAGCCTCCTAGACTTGTGTCCAAGTGGAACGAAGACCACGGAGATGCTCCTCTAACACAGGAATATTCTGTGGAACAAATGAGTCAGGCAACATGGAAGGTTGGAAACCATAATTCGCCATAAACGGG
Source organism: Aquarana catesbeiana (assembly GCF_042186555.1). Lineage (NCBI taxonomy): Eukaryota > Metazoa > Chordata > Amphibia > Anura > Ranidae > Aquarana > Aquarana catesbeiana. Next base: position 1,157,946 of record NC_133332.1, read on the forward strand.
GACAATCGGGAAGCAGAATTCAAGACACTGTTGTGAGCAAACTCCGCCCACGGTAATAGGTCTGACCAGTTGTTATGATGGTCAGAAATATAGCAACGTAGGAATTGCTCCAAGGACTGATTGGCTCGTTCTGCGGCCCCATTAGACTGCGGGTGATAAGCAGAGGAGAAAGCAAGCTGAATTCCCAACTGTGCACAAAAGGCTCACCAGAACCGGGACACAAACTGACTATTAGGGATGAGCTTCGTGTTCGACTCCAACATCGTCTGTTCGCCCGTTCGCCGAATTGCGAACGTTATGGGCCGTTCGTGCCAAATTCGTGTGGCGCGTCACGGCCCATAATTCACTGCGGCATCGCAGTGCATTGCTGGCTGATGATTGGCCAAGCATGCACTATGACCCGCATGCTTGGCCAATCACAGCGCCGTCTGAACAGAGAGCCGTAATTGGCCAAAGCTAAGGAGGCTTTGGCCAATTATGGCTCAGGGGATTTAGTACACGCCCCACACTATATAAGGCCACCTGCACGGCGGTCCTGTGTAGTGTGTTCCCGCGTTGAAAGAGATAAAGAGAGAGAGAGAGACAGTGTCATTTGATTTGAGTTAGATAGATTAGGCAGAACAGTCAGTCAGTTAGCTGCACTTACAGTGTATTGTGTATATATATGCATCCCAGGTGTTGTGTGTATATATATATACACTGTATTCAGTTTAGCTAGATCCTTTCCTGTTATCTTCTTACTGACAGGCAGGCTTGTCTTGTTACAGTATTTACAGCTACCTGAAGAAAATTGCTGGTGTTCTTTTGATCCTATTAGTACCACAGTCAGGCAGCTAGACTATTTACAGTTAGTGCAGTGCGTCCTGCTCACAGTGTTCAGCTAAACCTACAAGTTAGTGGGGTGCGTCCTCCTCACAGTGTTCATCTAAAACTACAAGTTAGTGGGGTGCGTCCTCCTCACAGTGTTCATCTAAAACTACAAGTTAGTGGGGTGCGTCCTCCTCACAGTGTTCAGCTAAACCTACAAGTTAGTGGGGTGCGTCCTGCTCACAGTGTTCAGCTAAACCTACAAGTTAGTGTGGTGCATCCTGCTCACAGTGTTCAGCTAAACCTACAAGTTAGTGGGGTGCGTCCTGCTCACAGTGTTCAGCTAAAGCTACCTGTAGAAGGTTGGTGGTATTCTCATACTACAGGCAGGCAGTTGATTTTGCTAGCTGCAGTGTCAGTACATATATATATATATATATATATATATATCCCAGCTTAGTGCAGCTACAGGCCATTAGTATGTCTGGAAGGCCAAGAAGGAGAGGCAGACAGTCACAAGCCAATAAGAGAGGGCAAGCAGGCTCTGTGTCTAGTGCTGGTCGTGGAGACGGTGCATCCTCATCAGCACGTGGCCGTGGGACACGCTTGGCCTTTTTTTCGGCAGCTGGCCGTGTTGAGCCGCAACATGCGGAAGACTTGGTCGAGTGGATGACCAAGCTGTCCTCATCCTCCTCATCCTCTCTCACCCATGCCCAGGGTGCTTTGTCTGGCAAAGCAGCTGCCAATGTGGCCTCTTCCCTCAGCTCAACGTCATCAGTGACTCCTTCCCTAGCTCCACCATGTCCTCCTGAGGAGTCCCTAGAACTGTTTGACCACAGTGTTGGGTACATGCTCCAGGAGGATGCCCAGCGTTTAGAAAGCTCTGATGATGATACTGAGCTCGATGAAGGCAGTAACATGAGCACGGACAGAGGGGGTGCCCAAGAAGGACAGCAATCTGGCAGTCATGCTCCCCCTGCTGCAGCATACTGCCAGGTTTGCTCCAGTGATGAGGAGGGAGGGGATGATGAGGTCACTGACTCAACGTGGGTGCCTGATAGGAGAGAGGAGGAGGAGGAGGAGGAGGAGGAGGCGGCACATCACCAACGAGGCAGGATGCCCTCCAGGGGCCAGCCTAAGGGCAGCACACTGACTGCATCACACCCCAAAGCTCCACATGTACAGGGCGCTGCAGTCTCTGCGCGTTATTCCAAAAGTTCTTTGGTGTGGGCCTTTTATGAGACGAGTGCATCAGATCGCACCGCTGCTATTTGCAACATATGTCTCAAGCGTATCTCGTGTGGCCAAAACATCTCCTGCTTGGGCACCACATGCTTGACCAGACATATGTTGACCTGCCATGCAGTTCGTTGGCAAGAGTATCTAAAAGACCCACACCAAAGAACAAAGAGGACCTCTCCTTGCTCCTCATCAGCTGAGATCTCCAACCCCACTATACCTTCAGTCCTCTCTGAGACCTGCACTGAGAGGAATGAAGGTGTAGAATTAGGTGTGTCACAGCCAAGTACTTGTGGGCAATCTGCTATCGGTACACCAATGTCAGATTGTACCAGGCAAATTTCCCTGCCCCAGCTGCTGCACCGCCGAAAGAAGTTTGCTCCCAGCCATCCACATGCCCAGCGGTTGAATGCTAGCTTGGCAAAATTGCTAGCACTTCAACTGCTGCCTTTTCAGTTGGTAGACTCTGCCCCCTTCCGTGAGTTTGTGGAATGTGCGGTTCCTCAGTGGCAGGTACCCAAACGCCACTTTTTCTCACGGAAGGTGATTCCGGCTCTCTACTGGCATGTGGAAGGCAATGTCCATGCCTCGCTGGACAGGGCGGTCAGCGGTAAGGTGCATATTACCGCTGACTCATGGTCCAGCAGGCACGGACAGGGATGTTACCTAAGTTTCACGGCGCATTGGGTGACTGCTGGCAGCTGGGAAGGATGCAGGACAAGGTACAGTAGTGTTGGAGGTTGTTCTGCTAACCACGCCTCCAAAATGCTAATGATTGTGACACACCTCCCTCTTCAACCCCCTCGTCTTCTTCTTCCTCCAAGGCCTCTTCCTGTGCTTTGTCCTCGGAACCAGCAGTGCTCCGTAGCCGTTCAAGGAGCTACACAAGTAAGCAGGCCAAAAGATGCCATGCAGTGCTTGAGCTGGTGTGCTTGGAGGACAGGAGCCACACTGGGGCAGAGGTTCTGTCAGCTCTGCAGGGGCAGGTTCAGAGGTGGTTGATGCTACGCCAACTTAAGGCAGGAATGGTGGTTTGCGACAATGGCACCAACCTCCTCTCTGCCCTCCGACAGGGACAAATGACCCATGTGCCCTGTTTGGCTCACATCCTTAACTTGGTGGTGCAGCGGTTCTTGGGCAGGTACCCGGGCTTACAGGAAAGTCTGTGTGCATTTCCGCAGGTCATATAATGCCAGTGCTCGGCTGACGGACCTCCAAAAGGAGTTTAACCTGCCCAAGAACCGCCTAATCTGTGACATGCCCACCAGGTGGAACTCAACGTTGGCCATGCTGCAGCGGCTGCACAGGCAGCAGAGGGCCATCAATGAGTACCTGTGCGACTATGGCACCAGGACAGGGTCAGGGGAGCTTGGTTTTTTTCCCCATGCCAGTGGGCCATGATCAGGGATGCATGCACTGTCCTGTCACCATTTGAGGAGGCCACGAGGATGGTGAGCAGTGACAGTGCATGCATCAGTGACACTGTCCCCCTTGTCCACCTGTTGGAGCACACGCTGCGTGGAATAATGGACAGGGCACTTGAGGCAGAACAGAGGCAGGAAGAGGAGGACTTCCTTAGCTCTCAAGGCCCCCTTTATCCAGACAGTGTTCCTGCGTGCCCGCCGATCACACAGGAAGAGGACGAGGAGGAGGAGGATGAGGAGGAGGAGGAGGGGGATTGTGTCAGTATGGAGGTGGAGCCTGGCACTCAGCATCAGCAGCAGTCTTTAAGGGATCAGTCCCAAGAAACACATGGACTTGTACGTGGCTGGGAGGAGGTGGCTGCGGACCATGTCGTCCTTAGTGACCCAGAGGACTCCGGACCGAATGCCTCAGCAAACCTACGCTGCATGGCCTCCCTGATCCTGCAAAGCCTACGTAAGGATCCTCGTATTCGTGGTATCAAGGAGAAGGACCAATACTGGCTGGCAACCCTCCTTGATCCACGTTACAAGGGTAAGGTTGCGGACCTTATCTTGCCATCGCAGAGGGAGCAGAGGATGACACATCTTCGGGAGGCCTTGCAGAAAGGTCTGTGCAATGCGTTCCCAGAGACTAGGAGGTTACAAACTCCTGTTTCTGGACAACGTGTTGCTGAGGCTTCGGTCAGTCAAAGAAGGAGCGGTGGAGAAGGTGGCCGTCTGACCGATGCGTTCAGACAATTTTTTGGTCCGCAGCCCCAAGGTATGATCGGTTCCAGCAACCATCGCCAACGTCTGTTTTACATGGTGCAGGAATACCTAGGGACAAGATCAGACTTGGACACCTTTCCCACCGAAAATCCTCTGGGTTACTGGGTCTTGAGGATGGATCACTGGCCAGAGCTTGCACAGTATGCAATTGAGCTACTGGCCTGTCCTGCATCCAGTGTTCTTTCGGAACGCACATTCAGTGCTGCTGGAGGCGTGGTAACCGATCACAGGGTGCGTCTGTCCACTGACTCGGTCGATCGACTGACCTTCATAAAAATGAATCAGTCTTGGATCACCACCAGCTACCAAGCACCTGATGCTGATGTAACCGAATAATTTTTTTTGAAATCTCAGATCCCTTCAAAGACTGCCTATGCTGATGCTGAGTGACTATCCCTGAGTAATTATCCTCTTCCTCCTCAATCATCACGCTGATAGCTTGTAAGAACATTTTTGGTTCTGGGCGCCACCAGTGCCTAAGGCCCAATTTTTCAGCCCCTGTTTAACAGGGACGTGTAATTACAATTTTTGATGCAATATTTTGCAGGAGGGCTCGTTCCTGCATTCCAACTAGAGTGTCTGTGAGGGGTTGCAGTGTTGTGGCACCAGCACCAGTGCCTAAGGCCCAATTTTTCTGCCCCTGTTCAACAGGGACATGTAATTACAATTCTTGGTCTAATATTTCACAGCAGGGCCCTGTGAGGGCTTACAGTGTTGTGGCCACAGCAACACCTAAGGCCCAAATTTCTGCTGAGTATATAGGGCAGGCCCCTATTTTCAGACATCCAACTTACAAACGACACCTACTTACAAACGGAAGGAGACAACAGGAAGTGAGAATAAATCTACCCCTAGGAAGGGAAATTCTCTCCTGTAAGAGTTAATATGGGAAAAACGTTTCTCCTTTGCACTGATGCTTTCCAATCCTTGTTCCACAAAAAAACCCAAATTTTCAAAAAACATTTGTCATTGGGACAGAAAGTGAGGTGAAATCTTCTAAAGAGGAGCACAGACAGCAAAACAAATGTCACAGGGGTGATAACCCTTCCCTATGTTTTCCAAAAAGATTAAAAATAGATTTTATTGGCTGGAGCTAAACACGTTAAAAATGTACCAGTTCAAAATTACAAACAGATTCTACTTAACAACAAACCTACAGTCCCTGTCTTGTTTGCACCGCCTGTATACTGCTGTTCAGAGTATATAGGGCCTGGTGGCCCCACACCTTTCCTTATTTTAATTTGAGTGCGGGGCTCCTCTTAATATCCATACAAGACCCAAAGGGCCTGGTAATGGACTGGGGGGTACCCATGCCGTTTGTCTCACTGATTTTCATCCATATTGCCAGGACCCGACATGACATTAAACCCGCAAGCAGTTTTAAATGAGATTTTTTCCTTTAAAAATGACATTTGGTGCAGGGACTGTTCTAAACATGGGAAACACGCGTCACTTTACAGGCATACTATAGACACCCCTCAGGTACGATATTTAAAGGAATATTTCACTTTTATTGTTTCACTTTAAGCTTTTTTTTTTGCATCGATACATGTCCCCTGGGGCAGGACCCGGGTCCCCAAACCATTTTTAGGACAATACCATGCAAATTAGTCTTTAAAATGAGCACTTTTGATTTTGAACGTTCGAGTCCCATAGACGTCAATGGGGTTCTAACGTTCGTGCGAATTTTCAGTCCGTTCGCAGGTTCTGGTGCGAACCGAACCGGGGGGTGTTCGGCTCATCCCTACTGACTGCCGCTGTCCGAGACAATCACCTTGTTAGCCCATGTAAGTGAAAGATCTCCCGAGCAAAAATGAAAGCCAGTTCCTTAGAAGTGGGCAACCTCTTAAGTGGGATACAATGAGACATCTTTGAAAACCATAGAAACAAAAATAGCTGCGCTCTATACCATACACCCTTAAACTTAATATGACAAAAATGACTAAATAACCTGTAAAAATGTTTAAAAAAAAAAAAAACAGTGAATTTTGTGAATATTCAGTGATAAAAAATGGAAAATCCAATATTGATCAAACAGATCCCAAATAAGACAGTCTTTATCAAATTGATGCAGATATCGACTTGTGATCAGTTCCAAAGAAATGTGACCCACCACATAGATTGTGCGCTTACCAGCTAACACACAAGTAATGCCTGTTACTAACACCCAGCCAAGGCCTTTTCCTCAATGGAGTTCCAGTCTCGACCCGAGTCTATAGAAAGATCTCGCGGGCCAAACGACAGCAGACCCAAACCTCTGATGCAAGCTTGTATGCAGCTCAGTATATGGCGGATCAAGCGTGGCTTGGAAAAAAATATCAATGGACAGCCATAGGTAAGACCCGCTGGGTAATTTATTTTAGAAATTAAAAGTACAAGGCGCCGAATAGGCGTAAACAGCATGGAATAAAAAGTATCCCCATGACGACGTTAAACCTGTGACGAAACGCGTCGGAAGAGCGACGTATTGACGTCACGCGCACTACGTCCCGTTGTTTGCAAGCACGGTCGTGTGTACTGCAGCTGGCCGGCCACAAAATACTTTTTATTCCATGCTGTTTACGCCGATTCGGCGCCTTGTACTTTTAATTTTTTAAATCTGTCTGGAGTCAATGAGGATGGCAAATGAGATCAACCTCTCAGAGATCAACCTCTCAGTGATCAACCTCTCAGTGCTCAACCTCTCAGTGATCAACCTCTCAGTTCTCAACCTCTCAGTGCTCAACCTCTCAGTGATCAACCTCTCAGTGATCAACCTCTCAGTGTTCAACCTCTCAGTGATCAACCTCTCAGTGTTCAACCTCTCAGTGTTCAACCTCTCAGAGATCAACCTCTCAGTGATCAACCTCTCAGTGATCAACCTCTCAGTGATCAACCTCTCAGTGATCAACCTCTCAGTGCTCAACCTCTCAGTGCTCAACCTCTCAGTGATCAACCTCTCAGTGATCAACCTCTCAGTGATCAACCTCTCAGTGCTCAACCTCTCAGTGATCAACCTCTCAGTGTTCAACCTCTCAGTGATCAACCTCTCAGTGATCAACCTCTCAGTGCTCAACCTCTCAGTGATCAACCTCTCAGTGATCAACCTCTCAGTGTTCAACCTCTCAGTGTTCAACCTCTCAGTGCTCAACCTCTCAGAGATCAACCTCTCAGTGATCAACCTCTCAGAGATCAACCTCTCAGTGCTCAACCTCTCAGTGCTCAACCTCTCAGTGTTCAACCTCTCAGTGCTCAACCTCTCAGAGATCAACCTCTCAGTGATCAACCTCTCAGAGATCAAACTCTCAGTGATCAACCTCTCAGTGATCAACCTCTCCAGCTCAGTGGGTATATCTCGGGCTGCTATCTCATCCTTGATGGAATCCGGGAGACCATGAGAGAAGGCAGCCACGAGGGCCTCATTGTTCCAAGGAACCTCTGCTGCCAGAGTACAGAACTCAATGGTGTAGTCGGCAACAGTTCTCGTACTCTGATTGATGGACATGAGGCACTTGGAAGTAGAAGCCTAAGCCCTGACAGTACCCCTCCTCCCAACCCTGACAGTACCCCTCCTCCCAACAATGACAGTACCCCTCCTCCCAACCCTGACAGTACCCCTCCTCCCAACCCTGACAGTACCCCTCCTCCCAACAATGACAGTACCCCTCCTCCCAACCCTAACAGTACCCCTCCTCCCAACCCTGACAGTACCCCTCCTCCCAACCCTGACAGTACCCCCTCCTCCCAGCCCTGACAGTACCCCTCCTCCCAACCCTGACAGTACCCCTCCTCCCAACCCTCACAGTACCCCCCTCCTCCAACCCTGACAGTACCCCTCCTCCCAACCCTGACAGTACCCCTCCTCCCAGCCCTGACAGTACCCCTCCTCCCAACCCTGACAGTACCCCTCCTCCCAACCCTGACAGTACCCCTCCTCCCAACAATGACAGTACCCCCTCCTCCCAACCCTGACAGTACCCCTCCTCCCAACCCTGACAGTACCCCCTCCTCCCAGCCCTGACAGTACCCCCTCCTCCCAGCCCTGACAGTACCCCTCCTCCCAACCCTGACAGTACCCCTCCTCCCAGCCCTGACAGTACCCCTCCTCCCAACCCTGGCAGTACCCCTCCTCCCAACCCTCACAGTACCCCTCCTCCCAGCCCTGACAGTACCCTTCCTCCCAACCCTGACAGTACCCCTCCTCCAGCCCTGACAGTACCCCTCCTCCCAACCCTGGCAGTACCCCTCCTCCCAACCCTCACAGTACCCCTCCTCCCAGCCCTGACAGTACCCCTCCTCCCAACCCTGACAGTACCCCTCCTCCCAGCCCTGACAGTACCCCTCCTCCCAGCCCTGACAGTACCCCTCCTCCAACCCTGGCAGTACCCCTCCTCCCAACCCTCACAGTACCCCTCCTCCCAGCCCTGACAGTACCCCTCCTCCCATCCCTGACAGTACCCCTCCTCCCAACCCTGACAGTACCCCTCCTCCCAACCCTGACAGTACCCCCTCCTCCCAGCCCTGACAGTACCCCTCCTCCAACCCTGACAGTACCCCTCCTCCCAACCCTGACAGTACCCCCTCCTCCCAACCCTGACAGTACCCCTCCTCCCAACCCTGACAGTACCCCCTCCTCCCAGCCCTGACAGTACCCTCCTCCCAGCCCTGACAGTACCCCCTCCTCCCAACCCTGACAGTACCCCTCCTCCCAACCCTGACAGTACCCCCTCCTCCCAACCCTGACAGTACCCCTCCTCCAGCCCTGACAGTACCCCTCCTCCCAACCCTCACAGTACCCCTCCTCCCAACCCTCACAGTACCCCTCCTCCCAACCCTGACAGTACCCCTCCTCCCAACCCTGACAGTACCCCTCCTCCCAGCCCCGACAGTACCCCCTCCTCCCAGCCCCGACAGTACCCCTCCTCCCAACCCTGACAGTACCCCTCCTCCCAACCCTGACAGTACCCCTCCTCCCAACCCTGACAGTACCCCCTCCTCCCAACCCTGACAGTACCCCCTCCTCCCAACCCTGACAGTACCCCTCCTCCCAACCCTGACAGTACCCCTCCTCCCAACCCTGACAGTACCCCCTCCTCCCAACCCTGACAGTACCCCTCCTCCCAACCCAGACAGTACCCCTCCTCCCAACCCTGACAGTACCCCCTCCTCCCAGCCCTGACAGTACCCCCTCCTCCCAACCCTGACAGTACCCCTCCTCCCAACCCTCACAGTACCCCTCCTCCCAGCCCTGACAGTACCCCCTCCTCCCAACCCTGACAGTACCCCTCCTCCCAACCCCTGACAGTACCCCTCCTCCCAACCCTGACAGTACCCCCTCCTCCCAGCCCTGACAGTACCCCCTCCTCCCAACCCTGACAGTACCCCTCCTCCCAACCCTGACAGTACCCCTCCTCCCAACCCTGACAGTACCCCCTCCTCCCAGCCCTGACAGTACCCCCTCCTCCCAACCCTGACAGTACGCCTCCTCCCAGCCCTGACAGTACCCCTCCTCCCAGCCCTGACAGTACCCCCTCCTCCCAACCCTGACAGTACCCCCTCCTCCCAACCCTGACAGTACCCCCCTCCTCCCAACCCAGACAGTACCCCTCCTCCCAACCCTGACAGTACCCCTCCTCCCAGCCCTGACAGTACCCCTCCTCCCAACCCTGACAGTACCCCTCCTCCCAACCCTGACAGTACCCCTCCTCCCAGCCCTGACAGTACCCCCTCCTCCCAACCCTGACAGTACCCCCCTCCTCCCAACCCTGACAGTACCCCTCCTCCCAACCCAGACAGTACCCCTCCTCCCAACCCTGACAGTACCCCCCCTCCCAGCCCTGACAGTACCCCTCCTCCCAACCCTGACAGTACCCCCTCCTCCCAGCCCTGACAGTACCCCTCCTCCCAACCCAGACAGTACCCCTCCTCCCAGCCCTGACAGTACCCCTCCTCCCAGCCCAGACAGTACCCCTCCTCCCAACCCTGACAGTACCCCTCCTCCCAACCCAGACAGTACCCCTCCTCCCAACCCTGACAGTACCCCTCCTCCCAGCCCTGACAGTACCCCCTCCTCCCAGCCCTGACAGTACCCCCTCCTCCCAACCCTGACAGTACCCCCTCCTCCCAACCCTGACAGTACCCCTCCTCCCAACCCAGACAGTACCCCTCCTCCCAACCCTGACAGTACCCCTCCTCCCAGCCCTGACAGTACCCCTCCTCCCAACCCTGACAGTACCCCCTCCTCCCAACCCTGACAGTACCCCTCCTCCAACCCTGACAGTACCCCTCCTCCCAACCCAGACAGTACCCCTCCTCCCAACCCTGACAGTACCCCTCCTCCCAGCCCTGACAGTACCCCCTCCTCCCAACCCAGACAGTACCCCTCCTCCCAACCCTGACAGTACCCCTCCTCCCAACCCTGACAGTACCCCTCCTCCCAACCCAGACAGTACCCCTCCTCCCAACCCAGACAGTACCCCTCCTCCCAACCCTGACAGTACCCCTCCTCCCAGCCCTGACAGTACCCCCTCCTCCCAGCCCTGACAGTACCCCCTCCTCCCAACCCTGACAGTACCCCCTCCTCCCAACCCTGACAGTACCCCCTCCTCCCAGCCCTGACAGTACCCCCTCCTCCCAACCCTGACAGTACCCCCTCCTCCCAACCCTGACAGTACCCCTCCTCCCAGCCCTGACAGTACGCCTCCTCCCAACCCTGACAGTACCCCTCCTCCCAACCCTGACAGTACCCCTCCTCCCAGCCCTGACAGTACCCCTCCTCCCAGCCTTGACAGTACCCCCTCCTCCCAACCCTGACAGTACCCCCCTCCTCCCAACCCTGACAGTACCCCTCCTCCCAGCCCTGACAGTACCCCCTCCTCCCAGCCCTGACAGTACCCCCTCCTCCCAACCCTGACAGTACCCCCTCCTCCCAACCCTGACAGTACCCCTCCTCCCAGCCCTGACAGTACGCCTCCTCCCAACCCTGACAGTACCCCCTCCTCCCAACCCTGACAGTACCCCTCCTCCCAACCCTGACAGTACCCCCTCCTCCAGCCCTGACAGTACCCCCTCCTCCCAACCCTGACAGTACCCCCTCCTCCCAACCCTGACAGTACCCCTCCTCCCATCCCTGACAGTACCCCTCCTCCCAACCCTGACAGTACCCCTCCTCCCAGCCCTGACAGTACCCCTCCTCCCAACCCTGACAGTACCCCTCCTCCCAACACTGACAGTACCCCCTCCTCCCAACCCTGACAGTACCCCCTCCTCCCAACCCTGACAGTACCCCTCCTCCCAGCCCTGACAGTACCCCTCCTCCCAACCCAGACAGTACCCCCTCCTCCCAACCCTGACAGTACCCCCTCCTCCCAGCCCTGACAGTACCCCTCCTCCCAACCCTGACAGTACCCCTCCTCCCAGCCCTGACAGTACCCCTCCTCCCAACCCTGACAGTACCCCTCCTCCCAACACTGACAGTACCCCTCCTCCCAGCCCTGACAGTACCCCTCCTCCCAACCCTGACAGTACCCCTCCTCCCAACACTGACAGTACCCCCCTCCTCCCAACCCTGACAGTACCCCCTCCTCCCAACCCTGACAGTACCCCTCCTCCCAACCCTGACAGTACCCCTCCTCCAACCCTGACAGTACCCCTCCTCCCAACCCTGACAGTACCCCCTCCTCCAACCCTGACAGTACCCCTCCTCCCAACCCTGACAGTACCCCTCCTCCCAACCCTGACAGTACCCCCTCCTCCCAACCTTGACAGTACCCCTCCTCCCAGCCCTGACAGTACCCCTCCTCCCAGCCCTGACAGTACCCCCCTCCTCCCAACCCTGACAGTACCCCCTCCTCCCAACCCTGACAGTACCCCCTCCTCCCAACCCTGACAGTACCCTCCTCCCAACCCTGACAGTACCCCCCTCCTCCCAACCCTGACAGTACCCCCTCCTCCCAGCCCTGACAGTACCCCTCCTCCCAACCCTGACAGTACCCCCTCCTCCCAACCCTGACAGTACCCCTCCTCCCAACCCTGACAGTACCCCCTCCTCCCAACCCTGACAGTACCCCTCCTCCCAACCCTCACAGTACCCCTCCTCCCAACCCTGACAGTACCCCTCCTCCCAGCCCTGACAGTACCCCTCCTCCCAGCCCTGACAGTACCCCTCCTCCCAACCCTGACAGTACCCCTCCTCCCAACCCTGACAGTACCCCTCCTCCCAGCCCTGACAGTACCCCTCCTCCCAACCCTGACAGTACCCCTCCTCCCAGCCCTGACAGTACCCCTCCTCCCAACCCTGACAGTACCCCTCCTCCCAACCCTGACAGTACCCCTCCTCCCAGCCCTGACAGTACCCCTCCTCCCAACCCTGACAGTACCCCTCCTCCCAGCCCTGACAGTACCCCTCCTCCCAACCCTGACAGTACCCCCTCCTCCCAACCCTGACAGTACCCCTCCTCCCAGCCCTGACAGTACCCCTCCTCCCAGCCCTGACAGTACGCCTCCTCCCAACCCTGACAGTACCCCTCCTCCCAACCCTGACAGTACCCCCTCCTCCCAACCCTGACAGTACCCCTCCTCCCAACCCTGACAGTACCCCCTCCTCCCAACCCTGACAAGCAGTCTGATAATGTGGAATTAATTTATCTTCATAGATCTCCCAAGGATTTATGTCCCAAGTGAAGGAGACTCTCCAACCCAGTCTGCAGGAGGACCACCGCAAAGACACCGCTGTCCCAGAGAGGGCGCTGCACTGCAAAGACACAGCTGTCCCAGAGAGGGCGCTGCACTGCAAAGACACCGCCGTCTCACAGAGGGCGCTGCACTGCATACACCGCTGTCCCAGAGAGGGCGCTGCACTGCAAAGACACCGCTGTCCCAGAGAGGGCGCTGCACTGCAAAGACACCGCTGTCCCAGAGAGGGCGCTGCACTGCAAAGACACCGCTGTCCCAGAGAGGGCGCTGCACTGCAAAGACACCGCTGTCCCAGAGAGGGCGCTGCACTGCAAAGACACCGCTGTCCCAGAGAGGGCGCTGCACTGCAAAGACACCGCTGTCCCAGAGAGGGCGCTGCACTGCAAAGACACAGCTGTCCCAGAGAGGGCGCTGAACTGCAAAGACACCGCTGTCCCAGAGAGGGCGCTGCACTGCAAAGACACCGCTGTCCTAGAGAGGGCGCTGCACTGCACCGACACCGCCGTCCCAGAGAGGGCGCTGCACTGCAAAGACACCGCTGTCCCAGAGAGGGCGCTGCACTGCAAAGACACCGCCGTCCCAGAGAGGGCGCTGCACTGCAAAGACACTGCTGTCCCAGAGAGGGCGCTGCACTGCAAAGACACCGCTGTCCCAGAGAGGGCGCTGCACTGCAAAGACACCGCTGTCCCAGAGAGGGCGCTGCACTGCAAAGACACCGCCGTCCCAGAGAGGGCGCTGCACTGCAAAGACACTGCTGTCCCAGAGAGGGCGCTGCACTGCAAAGACACAGCTGTCCCAGAGAGGGTGCTGCACTGCAAAGACACCGCCGTCCCAGAGAGGGCGCTGCACTGCAAAGACACTGCTGTCCCAGAGAGGGCGCTGCACTGCAAAGACACCGCTGTCCCAGAGAGGGCGCTGCACTGCAAAGACACCGCTGTCCTAGAGAGGGCGCTGCACTGCAAAGACACAGCTGTCCCAGAGAGGGCGCTGCACTGCATACACCGCTGTCCCAGAGAGGGCGCTGCACTGCATACACCGCTGTCCCAGAGAGGGCGCTGCACTGCACAGACACCGCCGTCCCAGAGAGGGCGCTGCACTGCAAAGACACCGCTGTCCCAGAGAGGGCGCTGCACTGCAAAGACACCGCCGTCCCAGAGAGGGCGCTGCACTGCAAAGACACTGCTGTCCCAGAGAGGGCGCTGCACTGCAAAGACACAGCTGTCCCAGAGAGGGCGCTGCACTGCAAAGACACAGCTGTCCCAGAGAGGGCGCTGCACTGCAAAGACACCGCCGTCCCAGAGAGGGCGCTGCACTGCAAAGACACTGCTGTCCCAGAGAGGGCGCTGCACTGCAAAGACACCGCTGTCCCAGAGAGGGCGCTGCACTGCAAAGACACCGCTGTCCTAGAGAGGGCGCTGCACTGCAAAGACACAGCTGTCCCAGAGAGGGCGCTGCACTGCATACACCGCTGTCCCAGAGAGGGCGCTGCACTGCATACACCGCTGTCCCAGAGAGGGCGCTGCACTGCACAGACACCGCCGTCCCAGAGAGGGCGCTGCACTGCAAAGACACCGCTGTCCCAGAGAGGGCGCTGCACTGCAAAGACACAGCTGTCCCAGAGAGGGCGCTGCACTGCAAAGACACCGCTGTCCCAGAGAGGGCGCTGCACTGCAAAGACACCGCCGTCCCAGAGAGGGCGCTGCACTGCAAAGACACAGCTGTCCCAGAGAGGGCGCTGCACTGCAAAGACACCGCTGTCCCAGAGAGGGCGCTGCACTGCAAAGACACAGCTGTCCCAGAGAGGGCGCTGCACTGCAAAGACACCGCTGTCCCAGAGAGGGTGCTGCACTGCAAAGACACAGCTGTCCCAGAGAGGGCGCTGCACTGCAAAGACACCGCCGTCTCACAGAGGGCGCTGCACTGCATACACCGCTGTCCCAGAGAGGGCGCTGCACTGCAAAGACACCGCTGTCCCAGAGAGGGCGCTGCACTGCAAAGACACCGCTGTCCCAGAGAGGGCGCTGCACTGCAAAGACACCGCTGTCCCAGAGAGGGCGCTGCACTGCAAAGACACCGCTGTCCCAGAGAGGGCGCTGCACTGCAAAGACACAGCTGTCCCAGAGAGGGCGCTGAACTGCAAAGACACCGCTGTCCCAGAGAGGGCGCTGCACTGCAAAGACACCGCTGTCCTAGAGAGGGCGCTGCACTGCACAGACACCGCCGTCCCAGAGAGGGCGCTGCACTGCAAAGACACCGCTGTCCCAGAGAGGGCGCTGCACTGCAAAGACACAGCTGTCCCAGAGAGGGCGCTGCACTGCAAAGACACCGCCGTCCCAGAGAGGGCGCTGCACTGCAAAGACACCGCCGTCCCAGAGAGGGCGCTGCACTGCAAAGACACCGCCGTCCCAGAGAGGGCGCTGAACTGCAAAGACACCGCCATCCCAGAGAGGGCGCTGCACTGCAAAGACACCGCTGTCCCAGAGAGGGCGCTGCACTGCAAAGACACTGCTGTCCTAGAGAGGGCGCTGCACTGCAAAGACACCGCTGTCCCAGAGAGGGCGCTGCACTGCAAAGACACCGCTTTCCCAGAGAGGGCGCTGCACTGCAAAGACACCGCTGTCCCAGAGAGGGTGCTGCACTGCAAAGACACTGCTGTCCCAGAGAGGGCGCTGCACTGCAAAGACACCGCTGTCCCAGAGAGGGCGCTGCACTGCAAAGACACAGCTGTCCTAGAGAGGGCGCTGCACTGCAAAGACACAGCTGTCCCAGAGAGGGCGCTGCACTGCATACACCGCTGTCCCAGAGAGGGCGCTGCACTGCATACACCGCTGTCCCAGAGAGGGCGCTGCACTGCACAGACACCGCCGTCCCAGAGAGGGCGCTGCACTGCAAAGACACCGCTGTCCCAGAGAGGGCGCTGCACTGCAAAGACACCGCTGTCCCAGAGAGGGCGCTGCACTGCAAAGACACTGCTGTCCCAGAGAGGGCGCTGCACTGCAAAGACACCGCTGTCCCAGAGAGGGCGCTGCACTGCAAAGACACCGCCGTCCCAGAGAGGGCGCTGCACTGCAAAGACACTGCTGTCCCAGAGAGGGCGCTGCACTGCAAAGACACAGCTGTCCCAGAGAGGGCGCTGCACTGCAAAGACACAGCTGTCCCAGAGAGGGCGCTGCACTGCAAAGACACCGCCGTCCCAGAGAGGGCGCTGCACTGCAAAGACACTGCTGTCCCAGAGAGGGCGCTGCACTGCAAAGACACCGCTGTCCCAGAGAGGGCGCTGCACTGCAAAGACACCGCTGTCCTAGAGAGGGCGCTGCACTGCAAAGACACAGCTGTCCCAGAGAGGGCGCTGCACTGCATACACCGCTGTCCCAGAGAGGGCGCTGCACTGCATACACCGCTGTCCCAGAGAGGGCGCTGCACTGCACAGACACCGCCGTCCCAGAGAGGGCGCTGCACTGCAAAGACACCGCTGTCCCAGAGAGGGCGCTGCACTGCAAAGACACAGCTGTCCCAGAGAGGGCGCTGCACTGCAAAGACACCGCTGTCCCAGAGAGGGCGCTGCACTGCAAAGACACCGCCGTCCCAGAGAGGGCGCTGCACTGCAAAGACACAGCTGTCCCAGAGAGGGCGCTGCACTGCAAAGACACCGCTGTCCCAGAGAGGGCGCTGCACTGCAAAGACACAGCTGTCCCAGAGAGGGCGCTGCACTGCAAAGACACCGCTGTCCCAGAGAGGGTGCTGCACTGCAAAGACACAGCTGTCCCAGAGAGGGCGCTGCACTGCAAAGACACCGCCGTCTCACAGAGGGCGCTGCACTGCATACACCGCTGTCCCAGAGAGGGCGCTGCACTGCAAAGACACCGCTGTCCCAGAGAGGGCGCTGCACTGCAAAGACACCGCTGTCCCAGAGAGGGCGCTGCACTGCAAAGACACCGCTGTCCCAGAGAGGGCGCTGCACTGCAAAGACACCGCTGTCCCAGAGAGGGCGCTGCACTGCAAAGACACAGCTGTCCCAGAGAGGGCGCTGAACTGCAAAGACACCGCTGTCCCAGAGAGGGCGCTGCACTGCAAAGACACCGCTGTCCTAGAGAGGGCGCTGCACTGCACAGACACCGCCGTCCCAGAGAGGGCGCTGCACTGCAAAGACACCGCTGTCCCAGAGAGGGCGCTGCACTGCAAAGACACAGCTGTCCCAGAGAGGGCGCTGCACTGCAAAGACACCGCCGTCCCAGAGAGGGCGCTGCACTGCAAAGACACCGCCGTCCCAGAGAGGGCGCTGCACTGCAAAGACACCGCCGTCCCAGAGAGGGCGCTGAACTGCAAAGACACCGCCATCCCAGAGAGGGCGCTGCACTGCAAAGACACCGCTGTCCCAGAGAGGGCGCTGCACTGCAAAGACACTGCTGTCCTAGAGAGGGCGCTGCACTGCAAAGACACCGCTGTCCCAGAGAGGGCGCTGCACTGCAAAGACACCGCTTTCCCAGAGAGGGCGCTGCACTGCAAAGACACCGCTGTCCCAGAGAGGGCGCTGCACTGCAAAGACACAGCTGTCCCAGAGAGGGCGCTGCACTGCAAAGACACAGCTGTCCCAGAGAGGGCGCTGCACTGCAAAGACACCGCTGTCCCAGAGAGGGCGCTGCACTGCAAAGACACCGCTGTCCCAGAGAGGGCGCTGCACTGCAAAGACACAGCTGTCCCAGAGAGGGCGCTGCACTGCAAAGACACAGCTGTCCCAGAGAGGGCGCTGCACTGCAAAGACACCGCTGTCCCAGAGAGGGCGCTGCACTGCAAAGACACCGCCTTCCCAGAGAGGGCGCTGCACTGCAAAGACACAGCTGTCCCATGAGAGGGCGCTGCACTGCAAAGACACTGCTGTCCCAGAGAGGGCGCTGCACTGCACAGACACCGCCGTCCCAGAGAGGGCGCTGCACTGCAAAGACACAGCTGTCCCAGAGAGGGCGCTGCACTGCACAGACACCGCCGTCCCAGAGAGGGCGCTGCACTGCAAAGACACAGCTGTCCCAGAGAGGGCGCTGCACTGCAAAGACACCGCCGTCCCACAGAGGGCGCTGCACTGCATACACCGCTGTCCCAGAGAGGGCGCTGCACTGCAAAGACACCGCTGTCCCAGAGAGGGCGCTGCACTGCATAGACACCGCTGTCCCAGAGAGGGCGCTGCACTGCAAAGACACCGCTGTCCCAGAGAGGGCGCTGCACTGGAAATACACCGCTGTCCCAGGTCTGTCCAGAAGAGGAGATCCAAGCTTTTCAGGTCCGTCCAGAAGAGGAGATCCAAGCTTTTCAGGTCCATCTGGAAGAGGAGAGCCAAGCTTTTCAGGTCCATCCAGAAGAGGAGATCCAAGCTTTTCAGGTCCATCTGGAAGAGGAGAGCCAAGCTTTTCAGGTCCGTCCAGAAGAGGAGATCCAAGCTTTTCAGGTCCATCTGGAAGAGGAGATCCAAGCTTTTCAGGTCCATCCAGAAGAGGAGATCCAAGCTTTTCAGGTCCAACTAGAAGAGGAGATCCAAGCTTTTCAGGTCCATCTAGAAGAGGAGAGACAAGCTTTTCAGGTCCACCCAGGCGGGGAGAGCCAATCTTTTCAGGTCCATCTAGAAGAGGAGATCCAAGCTTTTCAGGTCCATCCAGAAGAGGAGATCCAAGCTTTTCAGGTCCATCCAGGTGAGGAGAGCCAAGCTTTTCAGGTTCATCTAGAAGAGGAGATCCAAGCTTTTCAGGTCCATCCAGAAGAGGAGATCCAAGCTTTTCAGGTCCAACTAGAAGAGGAGAGCCAAGCTTTTCAGGTCCACCCAGGTGGGGAGAGCCAAGCTTTTCAGGTCCATCCAGAAGAGGAGATCCAAGCTTTTCAGGTCCAACTAGAAGAGGAGATCCAAGCTTTTCAGGTCCATCTAGAAGAGGAGAGCCAAGCTTTTCAGGTCCATCCAGGAGAGGAAATCCAAGCTTTTCAGGTCCAGCTAGAAGAGGAGATCCAAGCTTTTCAGGTCCATCTAGAAGAGAAGAGCCAAGCTTTTCAGGTCCACCCAGGTGGGGAGAGCCAAGCTTTTCAGGTCCATCCAGAAGAGGAGATCCAAGCTTTTCATTTCCAACTAGAAGAGGAGATCCAAGCTTTTCAGGTCCATCTAGAAGAGGAGAGCCAAGCTTTTCAGGTCCATCCAGAAGAGGAGATCCAAGCTTTTCAGGTCCATCTAGAAGAGGAGAGCCAAGCCTTTCAGGTCCAGCCAGAAGAGGAGATCCAAGCTTTTCAGGTCCGTCCAGAAGAGGAGAGCCAAGCTTTTTAGGTCCATCCAGAAGAGGAGATCCAAGCTTTTCAGGTCCATCTAGAAGAGGAGATCCAAGCTTTTCAGGTCCATCTAGAAGAGGAAAGCCAAGCTTTTCAGGTCAATCCAGAAGAGGAGATCCAAGCTTTTCAGGTCCAACTAGAAGAGGAGATCCAAGCTTTTCAGGTCCATCTAGAAGAGGAGAGCCAAGCTTTTCAGGTCCACCCAGGTGGGGAGAGCCAAGCTTTTCAGGTCCATCCAGAAGAGGAGATCCAAGCTTTTCAGGTCCAACTAGAAGAGGAGATCCAAGCTTTTCAGTTCCATCTAGAAGAGGAGAGCCAAGCTTTTCAGGTCCATCCAGAAGAGGAGATCCAAGCTTTTCAGGTCCATCTAGAAGAGGAGAGCCAAGCTTTTCAGGTCCATCCAGAAGAGGAGATCCAAGCTTTTCAGGTCCGTCCAGAAGAGGAGAGCCAAGCTTTTCAGGTCCATCCAGAAGAGGAGATGCAAGCTTTTCAGGTCCATCTAGAAGAGGAGATCCAAGCTTTTCAGGTCCATCCAGAAGGGGAGATCCAAGCTTTTCAAGTCCATCCAGAAGGGGAGATCCAAGCTTTTCAGGTCCATCCAGAAGGGGAGAGCCAAGCTTTTCAGGTCCATCCAGAAGGGGAGAGCCAAGCTTTTCAGGTCCGTCCAGAAGAGGAGATCCAAGCTTTTCAGGTCCATCTGGAAGAGGAGAGCCAAGCTTTTCAGGTCTGCCCAGAAGAGGAGAGCCAAGCTTTTCAGGTCCGTCCAGAAGAGGAGATCCAAGCTTTTCAGGTCCATCTGGAAGAGGAGATCCAAGCTTTTCAGGTCCATCCAGAAGAGGAGATCCAAGCTTTTCAGGTCCAACTAGAAGAGGAGATCCAAGCTTTTCAGGTCCATCTAGAAGAGGAGAGCCAAGCTTTTCAGGTCCACCCAGGCGGGGAGAGCCAATCTTTTCAGGTCCATCTAGAAGAGGAGATCCAAGCTTTTCAGGTCCATCCAGAAGAGGAGAGCCAAGCTTTTCAGGTCCATCTAGAAGAGGAGATCCAAGCTTTTCAGGTCCATCCAGGTGAGGAGAGCCAAGCTTTTCAGGTCCATCTAGAAGAGGAGATCCAAGCTTTTCAGGTCCATCCAGAAGAGGAGATCCAAGCTTTTCAGGTCCAACTAGAAGAGGAGAGCCAAGCTTTTCAGGTCCACCCAGGTGGGGAGAGCCAAGCTTTTCAGGTCCATCCAGAAGAGGAGATCCAAGCTTTTCAGGTCCAACTAGAAGAGGAGATCCAAGCTTTTCAGGTCCATCTAGAAGAGGAGAGCCAAGCTTTTCAGGTCCATCCAGGAGAGGAAATCTAAGCTTTTCAGGTCCAACTAGAAGAGGAGATCCAAGCTTTTCAGGTCCATCTAGAAGAGGAGAGCCAAGCTTTTCAGGTCCACCCAGGTGGGGAGAGCCAAGCTTTTCAGGTCCATCCAGAAGAGGAGATCCAAGCTTTTCATTTCCAACTAGAAGAGGAGATCCAAACTTTTCAGGTCCATCTAGAAGAGGAGAGCCAAGCTTTTCAGGTCCATCCAGAAGAGGAGATCCAAGCTTTTCAGGTCCATCCAGGTGAGGAGAGCCAAGCTTTTCAGGTCCATCTAGAAGAGGAGATCCAAGCTTTTCATTTCCAACTAGAAGAGGAGATCCAAACTTTTCAGGTCCATCTAGAAGAGGAGAGCCAAGCTTTTCATTTCCAACTAGAAGAGGAGATCCAAACTTTTCAGGTCCATCTAGAAGAGGAGAGCCAAGCTTTTCAGGTCCATCTAGAAGAGGAGATCCAAGCTTTTCATTTCCAACTAGAAGAGGAGATCCAAACTTTTCAGGTCCATCTAGAAGAGGAGAGCCAAGCTTTTCAGGTCCATCTAGAAGAGGAGATCCAAGCTTTTCAGGTCCATCCAGGTGAGGAGAGCCAAGCTTTTCAGGTCCATCTAGAAGAGGAGATCCAAGCTTTTCAGGTCCATCCAGAAGAGGAGATCCAAGCTTTTCAGGTCCAACTAGAAGAGGAGAGCCAAGCTTTTCAGGTCCACCCAGGTGGGGAGAGCCAAGCTTTTCAGGTCCATCCAGAAGAGGAGATCCAAGCTTTTCAGGTCCAACTAGAAGAGGAGATCCAAGCTTTTCAGGTCCATCTAGAAGAGGAGAGCCAAGCTTTTCAGGTCCATCCAGGAGAGGAAATCTAAGCTTTTCAGGTCCAACTAGAAGAGGAGATCCAAGCTTTTCAGGTCCATCTAGAAGAGGAGAGCCAAGCTTTTCAGGTCCACCCAGGTGGGGAGAGCCAAGCTTTTCAGGTCCATCCAGAAGAGGAGATCCAAGCTTTTCATTTCCAACTAGAAGAGGAGATCCAAACTTTTCAGGTCCATCTAGAAGAGGAGAGCCAAGCTTTTCAGGTCCATCCAGAAGAGGAGATCCAAGCTTTTCAGGTCCATCTAGAAGAGGAGAGCCAAGCCTTTCAGGTCCAGCCAGAAGAGGAGATCCAAGCTTTTCAGGTCCGTCCAGAAGAGGAGAGCCAAGCTTTTTAGGTCCATCCAGAAGAGGAGATCCAAGCTTTTCAGGTCCATCTAGAAGAGGAGATCCAAGCTTTTCAGGTCCATCTAGAAGAGGAGAGCCAAGCTTTTCAGGTCAATCCAGAAGAGGAGATCCAAGCTTTTCAGGTCCAACTAGAAGAGGAGATCCAAGCTTTTCAGGTCCATCTAGAAGAGGAGAGCCAAGCTTTTCAGGTCCACCCAGGTGGGGAGAGCCAAGCTTTTCAGGTCCATCCAGAAGAGGAGATCCAAGCTTTTCAGGTCCAACTAGAAGAGGAGATCCAAGCTTTTCAGTTCCATCTAGAAGAGGAGAGCCAAGCTTTTCAGGTCCATCCAGAAGAGGAGATCCAAGCTTTTCAGGTCCATCTAGAAGAGGAGAGCCAAGCTTTTCAGGTCCATCCAGAAGAGGAGATCCAAGCTTTTCAGGTCCGTCCAGAAGAGGAGAGCCAAGCTTTTCAGGTCCATCCAGAAGAGGAGATCCAAGCTTTTCAGGTCCATCTAGAAGAGGAGATCCAAGCTTTTCAGGTCCATCCAGAAGGGGAGAGCCAAGCTTTTCAGGTCCATCCAGAAGGGGAGATCCAAGCTTTTCAGGTCCATCCAGAAGGGGAGAGCCAAGCTTATCTATTCATCAGAGACATTTCAGTTTTGGAAAGACCACATTTCACTTTTTGTCAAACATTTTTTCAGTAATTTACTTCCACCTTAACCTAAGGAGAAATTAAAGACCTCAAAATGAATATTTGAGTTTTAGGGGATGCTGGCTGACAAAATTCTTATATAACTTTTGGAGAGTGCGATGGTAAAATCGTTGTCCCAGCTCCACCCCCTCCCGCCAATGAATGAACCGACCCTCCTCCACCCATAACTTTAATATCAGTTTTAGGGGGAAAAATGTATTAAGGAGAGAGACTCCCACTTCTCCAGACTCTGCACACCCCATATATGTATGGAGAAGTCGGCATGTGGACTGGATGTGCTTTCGTTTTTCCAGCACTGACGAGAAAGGAATTAGCAGGATGGTAACGCTGGTAACTCAGACAGTCCTTCTTTCAGGCACATTGATTGATCAAGCTTGCTAGATTTGGGGCTGTGATCGCAATTTCCATGACAGTCCAGAGTCTCCAATGACTCGTTCCTCATCGGAAGTGCATGATGAAGGTGTCATATCAAAGAGAAAGAAGGGAAGGGAAGAGAGAAAAAGGGAAGGGAAGAGAGGAAAAGGGAAGGGAAGAGAAGAAAAGGGAAGGGAAAAAAGAGAGAAAAGGGGAAGGGAAGAGAAGAAAAGGGAAGGGAAGAGAAGAAAAGGGAAAGGAAGAGAAGAAAAGGGAAGAGAAGAGAAGAAAAGAGAAGGGAAGAGAGGAAAAGGGAAGGGAAGAGAGGAAAAGGGAAGAGAAGAGAAGAAAAGGGAAGAGAAGAGAAGAAAAGGGAAGGGAAGAGAGGAAAAGGGAAGAGAAGAGAAGAAAAGGGAAGGGAAGAGAGGAAAAGGGAAGAGAAGAGAAGAAAAGGGAAGAGAAGAGAAGAAAAGGGAAGGGAAGAGAGGAAAAGGGAAGGGAAGGGAAGAGAGGAAAAGGGAAGGGAAGGGAAGAGAGGAAAAGGGAAGAGAAGAGAAGAAAAGGGAAGAGAAGAGAAAAAAAGGGAAGGGAAGAGAGGAAAAGGGAAGGGAAGAGAGGAAAAGGGAAGAGAAGAGAAGAAAAGGGAAGAGAAGGGAAGAGAGGAAAAGGGAACAGAAGAGAAGAAAAGGGAAGAGAAGAGAAAAAAAGGGAAGGGAAGAGAGGAAAAGGGAAGGGAAGAGAGGAAAAGGGAAGAGAAGAGAAGAAAAGGGAAGGGAAGGGAAGAGAGGAAAAGGGAACAGAAGAGAAGAAAAGGGAAGAGAAGAGAAGAAAAGGGAAGGGAAGAGAGGAAAAGGGAAGGGAAGGGAAGGGAAGAGAGGAAAAGGGAAGAGAAGAGAAGAAAAGGGAAGGGAAGGGAAGAGAGGAAAAGGGAAGAGAAGAGAAGAAAAGGGAAGAGAAGAGAAGAAAAGGGAGGGGAAGAGAGGAAAAGGGAAGGGAAGAGAAGAAAAGGGAAGGGAAGAGAGGAAAAGGGAAGGGAATTCTGAGTCATGGGGGAAAGAAAAAGAATTGTCAAAAGATCTGCGGGAAAAGGTAGTTGAACTGTATAAAAAAGGAAAGGGATATAAAAAGGGAAGGGAAGAGAGTAAAAGGGAAGGGAAGAGAAGGGAGGAGAAGGGACAGATTGAAGGAGAAAAGACAGAAAAAGAAGAGAAAATAGGGGAAGTGAATTGGAGAAAAGGGAAGAAAAGGGAAGAAAAGAGAAGAGGACAGGGAGAAGAGAGGAGAAAAGGGAAGGAAGGAAACTGAAGAAAGAGAAAAGAGGTGAAGAGAATTAAGGGGGAGATGTTTCATTCAAAGAGATAGAAAGAGAATGGAAGAAAAAAGAGAAGGGAAGTATGAGAGAATAAGGGAAGAGAGGATAAAAAGAAAGAAATGAAAGGAAAGGTAAGAAAAAGGAAGGAAGTAGAGAAGGGAAGGAAAGTAATGGAGGAGAGAAGAGGATGGGAAAAGGGAAGAGAACGACAGGGAAGGAAGGAAAGTGAAGGAAAATAAAATAAGGGAGAAAAAAATAGAGGATGATGAAAGGGAAGAGAGGGGGACAAAAGAGAAAAACAGGGAAAAAAAAGAAGGGAAGGGGAGAGAAGAAAAGAAAAGAGGAAAGGGGGGTAAAGTAAAGAGAAAGAAGGAAATGGAGGAAAGAAGAGAAGATGACAGGGAAAAAAAGAAAAGTAATGGAAGAGGAGAGGAGAGGAGAGCAGAGGAGAGGAGAGGGATACGTTTCTTTCAAATAGAATGAAATAGAAGGGAAGGAAGAGAAAATACAGGAAGAGAATGGGATATACAGCTGTGCTCATAAGTTTACATACCCTGGCAGAATTTATGATTTCTTGGCCATTGTTCAGAGAATATAAATGATAACACGAAACCTTTTCTCTCACTCATGGTTAGTGTTTGGCTGAAGCCATTTATTATCAATCATCTGTGTTTACTCTATTTATATCATAATCACAACACAAACTACCCAAATGATCCTGATCAAACGTTTACATACCCCCGTTCTTAATACCGTGTATTGCCCCCTTTACCCCCAATGACAGCTTGAAGTGTTTTGTGGTATTTGTGGATGAGGCTCTTTATCTTCTCAGATGGTTCCTCTTGGCACAAAGCCTCCAGTTCCTGTAAATTCTTGGGCTGTCTTCCATGAACGGCACGTTTGAGATCTCCCCAGAGGGGCTCAATGATATTGAGGTCAGGAGAATGAGATGGCCACTCCAGAACCTTCACTTTATTCTGCTGTAGTCAATGACAGGACAACTTGGCCTTGTGTTTTGGATCATTGTCATGTTGGAATGTCCAAGTCCGTCCCATGAGAAGCTTCTTGGCTGATGAATGAAATGTTCCTCCAGTATTTGATAACATTCTGCATTCTTCTTGCCATCAATTGTGACCAAATTTCCTGTGCCTTTGTAGCTCACACATCCCCAAAACATCAGCGATCCGCCTCCATGTTTCACAGTAGGGATGGTGGACCTTTCATCATAGGCCTTGTTGCCTCCTCTCCAAATGTAATGTTTATGGTTGTGGCCAAAAAGCTCAATTTTGGTCTCATCACTCCAAATGACTTTATGGCAGAAGGTTTGAGGCTTGTCTCTGTGCTGTTTGGTGTATTGTAATACTTTGTGGTATTTGCATAGTAATGGCTTTCTTCTGGAGACTTGACCATGCAGCCCATCTTTCTTCTGGAGACTCGACCATGCAGCCCATCTTTCTTCTGGAGACTCGACCATGCAGCCCATCTTTCTTCTGGAGACTCGACCATGCAGCCCATCTTTCTTCTGGAGACTCGACCATGCAGCCCATCTTTCTTCTGGAGACTCGACCATACAGCCCATCTTTCTTCTGGAGACTCGACCATGCAGCCCATCTTTCTTCTGGAGACTCGACCATACAGCCCATCTTTCTTCTGGAGACTCGACCATGCAGCCCATCTTTCTTCTGGAGACTCGACCATGCAGCCCATCTTTCTTCTGGAGACTCGACCATACAGCCCATCTCTCTTCTGGAGACTCGACCATGCAGCCCATCTCTCTTCTGGAGACTCGACCATACAGCCCATCTTTCTTCTGGAGACTCGACCATGCAGCCCATCTTTCTTCTGGAGACCCGACCATGCAGCCCATCTTTCTTCTGGAGACTCGACCATGCAGCCCATCTTTCTTCTGGAGACTTGACCATGCAGACCATCTTTCTTCTGGAGACTCGACCATACAGACCATCTTTCTTCTGGAGACTCGACCATGCAGACCATCTTTCTTCTGGAGACTCGACCATACAGACCATCTTTCTTCTGGAGACTCGACCATGCAGCCCATCTTTCTTCTGGAGACTCGACCATGCAGCCCATCTTTCTTCTGGAGACTCGACCATGCAGCCCATCTTTCTTCTGGAGACTCGACCATACAGCCCATCTTTCTTCTGGAGACTCGACCATGCAGCCCATCTTTCTTCTGGAGACTCGACCATACAGCCCATCTTTCTTCTGGAGACTCGACCATGCAGCCCATCTTTCTTCTGGAGACTCGACCATGCAGCCCATCTTTCTTCTGGAGACTCGACCATACAGCCCATCTCTCTTCTGGAGACTCGACCATGCAGCCCATCTCTCTTCTGGAGACTCGACCATACAGCCCATCTTTCTTCTGGAGACTCGACCATGCAGCCCATCTTTCTTCTGGAGACCCGACCATGCAGCCCATCTTTCTTCTGGAGACTCGACCATGTAGCCCATCTTTCTTCTGGAGACTCGACCATGCAGCCCATCTTTCTTCTGGAGACTTGACCATGCAGACCATCTTTCTTCTGGAGACTCGATCATACAGACCATCTTTCTTCTGGAGACTCGACCATGCAGACCATCTTTCTTCTGGAGACTCGACCATACAGACCATCTTTCTTCTGGAGACTCGACCATACAGCCCATCTTTCTTCTGGAGACTCGACCATGCAGACCATCTTTCTTCTGGAGACTCGACCATGCAGTCCATCTTTCTTCTGGAGACTCGACCATACAGACCATCTTTCTTCTGGAGACTCGACCATACAGCCCATCTTTCTTCTGGAGACTCGACCATGCAGACCATCTTTCTTCAAGTGTCTCCTTATTGTGCATCTTGAAGCAGCCACATCCCATGTTTTCAGAGAGTCCTGTATTTCATCTGAAGTTATTTGTGAGGTTTTCTTTGCACCCCAAACAATTTTTCTGGCAGTTGTGGCTGAAATTTTAGTTGGTCTACCTGACCGTGGTTTGGTTTACACAGAACCCCTCATTTTCCTCTTCTTGATTAGAGTTTGAACACTGCTGATTGGCATTCTCAATTCCTTTACAAATTAAAAGTGCAGCGCTGGACTAAGTGATGTAAATAAGTAATGATAAACTCTACATGTCAATATAGCAGAATTATAGTGAAAAATTAAATTAAATGACAATTATTAATAACAAAACAACAGTGCATTGAATTGAATGGTGAATTATATATTAAGAACAAATAAACCAAAATTTGTGTCATAAGAGTCCAAAAATGATAATAGATAGATGTTCTTGTACAGGGTCATAATATATAATAGATAGATGTTCTTGTACAGGGTCATAATATATAATAGGTGGATGTTCTTGTACAGGGTCATAATATATAATAGATAGATGTTCTTGTACAGGGTCATAATATATAATAGGTGGATGTTCTTGTACAGGGTCATAATATATAATAAGTGGATGTTCTTGTACAGGGTCATAATATATAATAAGTGGATGTTCTTGTACAGGGTCATAATATATAATAGATAGATGTTCTTGTACAGGGTCATAATATATAATAGGTGGATGTTCTTGTACAGGGTCATAATATATAATAAGTGGATGTTCTTGTACAGGGTCATAATATATAATAAGTGGATGTTCTTGTACAGGGTCATAATATATAATAGGTGGATGTTCTTGTACAGGGTCATAATATATAATAGATAGATGTTCTTGTACAGGGTCATAATATATAATAAGTGGATGTTCTTGTACAGGGTCAGGGATCAAGGTTCACCCATCAGTGTTGCCCACCACCTGGTAGTTAAAATGGAGGCTTACCAGAAAGCCTGTGACCGCTCTTACTCAGGGGGGTCCAAACAGGCACAAAAAAACGACACTACCGCCGTTTGAATTGAAAGCGCGCAAGCGCGGTGCGTGCAATGTTGTGACAATGTGACAAAGCGCATGCACGCTTTCAATTCAAACGGCGGTAGTGTCGTTTTTTTTACTATTCACCGGTTTTTGTAATAGGATTAGTTCTGCTTGTTTTTATCTGAATATTTTAAATAAAATTATGGGGGTAAGGGATAATGTAAAGGGAATGGGAGAGGAATCTGGGTACATTATTAGGGGAGAGGAGTCTGGGGACATTATCGGGGGTAAGGGATAATATAAAGGGATAGGAGAGGAGTCCGGGGACATTATCGGGGGTAAGGGATAATATAAAGGGGATAGGAGAGGAGTCCGGGGACATTATCGGGGGTAAGGGATAATATAAAGGGATAGGAGAGGAGTCCGGGGACATTATCGGGGGTAAGGGATAATATAAAGGGAATGGGAGAGGAATCTGGGTACATTATTAGGGGAGAGGAGTCCGGAGACATTATGGGGGGTAAGGGATAATATAAAGGGATAGGAGAGGAGTCTGGGGACATTATCGGGGGTAAGGGATAATATAAAGGGATAGGAGAGGAGTCTGGGGACATTATGGGGGGTAAGGGATAATATAAAGGGGATAGGAGAGGAGTCCGGAGACATTATGGGGGGTAAGGGATAATATAAAGGGATAGGAGAGGAGTCCAGGGACATTATCGGGGGTAAGGGATAATATAAAGGGGATAGGAGAGGAGTCCGGGGACATTATGGGGGGTAAGGGATAATATAAAGGGGATAGGAGAGGAGTCCGGAGACATTATGGGGGGTAAGGGATAATATAAAGGGATAGGAGAGGAGTCCAGGGACATTATCGGGGGTAAGGGATAATATAAAGGGATAGGAGAGGAGTCCGGAGACATTATGGGGGGTAAGGGATAATATAAAGGGATAGGAGAGGAGTCTGGGGACATTATGGGGGGTAAGGGATAATATAAAGGGGATAGGAGAGGAGTCCGGGGACATTATCGGGGTAAGGGATAATATAAAGGGGATAGGAGAGGAGTCCGGGGACATTATCGGGGGTAAGGGATAATATAAAGGGGATAGGAGAGGAGTCCGGGGACATTATCGGGGGTAAGGGATAATAAAAAGGGGATAGGAGAGGAGTCCGGGGACATTATCGGGGGTAAGGGATAATATAAAGGGATAGGAGAGGAGTCCGGGGACATTATTAGGGGAGAGGAGTCCATGCTCCTCATATAGAAGTCATGGTCTATAACATATGGTGCAGATATTTGCCCCGTTGGCTCCTCTCCTCCTGGTAGGGTTTCCTCTTCTATAGAATTGAAGTCGGAGATGAGAGCGGTGGTCTCTGGAAGTGAGTTTCCCTCACTGATGAGTTCTTGGGGCTTCTCTCCTTCTTATTCCTCATTCATTTTCTCTCACTGATCCACCGTGAGTGAGTGACGTCACGTTTCCATGGAGATGTTATTACGCTACACAGGGAGGAGGGGGGGAGGATATTTCAGCACCACATCTCAGTGGATAGCACACTCTTCTCTCTCCAGATTCCATGCTGGAGCTCCAAATAGCGAGACCCCTTCATCTGCCCCTCAGCTGGAGGACAGCCTGGACTACAGAGGAGAACCCCGGCACTGGCCAGAGGGTAGAGAGCAACTGTGGCTGGAGAGTATAGAAGATCACCGGCCACTGGTGGGAGAGCATAGAAGATCACCGGCCACTGGTGGGAGAGTATAGAAGATCACCGGCCACTGGTGGGAGAGCATAGAAGATCACCGGCCACTGGTGGGAGAGCGTAGAAGATCACCGGCCACTGGTGGGAGAGTATAGAAGATCACCGGCCACTGGTGGGAGAGCATAGAAGATCACCGGCCACTGGTGGGAGAGCGTAGAAGATCACCGGCCACTGGTGGGAGAGTATAGAAGATCACCGGGCCACTGGTGGGAGAGCATAGAAGATCACCGGCCACTGGTGGGAGAGTATAGAAGATCACTGGCCACTGGTGGGAGAGCATAGAAGATCACCGGCCACTGGTGGGAGAGCATAGAAGATCACCGGCCACTGGTGGGAGAGCATAGAAGATCACCGGCCACTGGACACCACTGGTTGGGAACACCACCAGTTTGAAGACCAGGATTGTTGGCTTCAGACTGAAGAAGACCCCAGGACATCGGCTTAGAGGGGAGAAGATCATTGGTCGAGGACGTTACTGGCCACAGTGAGCGGAACCCACAGACCTCACAGGTAGGTGTCTGTATGTGACCATTCCTAGTATATGATTGAGGGCATCCAGTGCTCAGCACTCCTCACCATCCCTCCTCCTCACTCTGTACACAAGGCTGTACCTGGAAATTCCCAATCCTGTACTTACCTCTATATTGTGTACTTACCTCTATATCACCTACTTACCTCAACATCCTGTACTTACCTCTATATCCTGTACTTACCTCTATTGTGTACTTACCTCTATATTACCTACTTACCTCAATATCCTATACTTACCTCTATATCATCTACTTACCTCAATATCCTGTACTTACCTCTATATCATCTACTTACCTCAATATCCTGTACTTACCTCTATATCATCTACTTACCTCAATATCCTATACTTACCTCTATATCATCTACTTACCTCTATATCGTGTACTTACCTCTATGTCATCTACTTACCTCAATATCCTGTACTTACCTCTATATCATCTACTTACCTCAATATCCTGTACTTACCTCAATATCCTGTACTTACCTCTATATCATCTACTTACCTCAATGTCCTGTACTTACCTCTATATCCTGTACTTACCTCTATTGTGTACTTACCTCTATATTACCTACTTACCTCAATATCCTGTACTTACCTCAATATCCTGTACTTACCTCTATATCATCTACTTACCTCTATATCGTGTACTTACCTCTATATCATCTACTTACCTCAATATCCTGTACTTACCTCAATATCCTGTACTTACCTCTATATCATCTACTTACCTCAATATCCTGTACTTACCTCTATATCATCTACTTACCTCTATATTCTGTACTATTATCTGTAGCACTCAGCCAACCTCATACTGAGCTGATCCTCTGTATACAATGTGACGTCACACATCATTCTGTATACAATGTAACGTCACAATTCATTCTGTATATAATGTGACGTCACACATAACGCTGATTTATATATCATGCTCAGTGTACACAGCACTTATGTTGTACATCAGTCTCTGCCCCCAGGAGCTGACACTCCAATGTCCCTAACCCACATTCATACACATACAGGAGCCAATCAGCTCCCAGCATGTCTTTGTAGTGTGGGAGGAGCCCCACGCAGGCGCAGGGAGAACGTGCAGACTCCAGGCAGGTGGCGCTGTGGTTGGGATTGGAACCGAGGACCCTGGTGCTGCCGGGTGGAAGAGCGAACCACTCCGCCACCGTGCTGATCTCCGTCTCTCCACTACGGGATTACAGAATGATCTGAGGACGGGGGATTGTAGTTGGGGGGAGGGGAGAATGATGTAAGGAGGAACTCTGATAGGGACCCTGATATAAGGAGGAACTCTGATGGGGACCCTGATATAAGGAGGAACTCTGATAGGGACCCTGATATAAGGAGGAACTCTGATGGGGACCCTGATATAAGGAGGAACTCTGATAGGGACCCTGATATAAGGAGGAACTCTGATGGGGACCCTGATATAAGGAGGAACTCTGATAGGGACCCTGATATAAGGAGGAACTCTGATGGGGACCCTGATATAAGGAGGAACTCTGATAGGGACCCTGATATAAGGAGGAACTCTGATGGGGACCCTGATGTAAGGGGGAACTCTAATGGGGACCCTGATGTAAGGGGGGACTCTGAAGGGGACCCTGATGTAAGGGGGGACGCTGAAGGGGACCCTGATATAAGGAGGAACTCTGATAGGGACCCTGCTATAAGGAGGAACTCTGATGGGGACCCTGATATAAGGAGGAACTCTGATGGGGACCCTGATATAAGGAGGAACTCTGATGGGGACCCTGATATAAGGAGGAACTCTGATAGGGACCCTGCTATAAGGAGGAACTCTGATGGGGACCCTGATATAAGGAGGAACTCTGATGGGGACCCTGATATAAGGAGGAACTCTGAAGGGCACCCTGATGTAAGGGGGAACTCTGATGGGGACCCTGATATAAGGAGGAACTCTGATGGGGACCCTGATATAAGGAGGAACTCTGATAGGGACCCTGATATAAGGAGGAACTCTGATGGGGACCCTGATGTAAGGGGGAACTCTAATGGGGACCCTGATGTAAGGGGGGACTCTGAAGGGGACCCTGATGTAAGGGGGAACTCTAATGGGGACCCTGATGTAAGGGGGGACTCTGAAGGGGACCCTGATGTAAGGGGGGACTCTGAAGGGGACCCTGATATAAGGAGGAACTCTGATAGGGACCCTGATACAAGGAGGAACTCTGATGGGGACCCTGATATAAGGAGGAACTCTGATAGGGACCCTGATATAAGGAGGAACTCTGATAGGGACCCTGATATAAGGAGGAACTCTGATGGGGACCCTGATATAAGGAGGAACTCTGATAGGGACCCTGATATAAGGAGGAACTCTGATGGGGATCCTAATGTAAGGAGGAACTCTGATAGGGACCCTGATATAAGGAGGAACTCTGATGGGGATCCTAATGTAAGGAGGAACTCTGATAGGGACCCTGATATAAGGAGGAACTCTGATAGGGACCCTGATATAAGGAGGAACTCTGATAGGGACCCTGATATAAGGAGGAACTCTGATGGGGACCCTGATATAAGGAGGAACTCTGATGGGGACCCTGATATAAGGAGGAACTCTGATGGTGATCCTGATGTAAGGGGGAACTCTGAAGGGGACACTAATGTAAGGGGGAACTCTGATGGGGACTCTGATGTAAGGGGGAACTCTAATGGGGACCCTGATGTAAGGGGGGACTCTGATGGGGACCCTGATGTAAGGGGGAACTCTAATGGGGACCCTGATGTAAGGAGGGACTCTGAAGGGGACCCTGATGTTAAGGGGGAACTCTGATGGGGACCCTGATGTAAGGGGGGGGCTCTGATGGGGACCCTGATGTAAGGGGGAACTCTGATGGGGACCCTGATATAAGGAGGAACTCTGATAGGGACCCTGATATAAGGAGGAACTCTGATAGGGACCCTGATATAAGGAGGAACTCTGATGGGGACCCTGATATAAGGAGGAACTCTGATAGGGACCCTGATATAAGGAGGAACTCTGATGGGGACCCTGATATAAGGAGGAACTCTGATGGGGACCCTGATATAAGGAGGAACTCTGATGGTGATCCTGATGTAAGGGGGGACTCTGAAGGGGACCCTGATGTAAGGGGGAATTCTGATGGGGACCCTGATGTAAGGGGGGACTCTGAAGGGGACCCTGATGTAAGGGGGAATTCTGATGGGGACCCTGATGTAAGGGGGGACTCTGATGGGGACCCTGATGTAAGGGGGAATTCTGATGGGGACCCTGATGTAAGGGGGAATTCTGATGGGGACCCTGATGTAAGGGGGGACTCTGAAGGGGACCCTGATGTAAGGGGGAATTCTGATGGGGACCCTGATGTAAGGGGGGACTCTGATGGGGACCCTGATGTAAGGGGGAACTCTAATGGGGACCCTGATGTAAGGAGGAACTCTGATGGGGACCCTGATGTAAGGGGGGGCTCTGATGGGGACCCTGATGTAAGGGGGAACTCTGATGGGGACCCTGATGTAAGGGGGAACTCTAATGGGGACCCTGATGTAAGGGGGGACTCTGATGGGGACCCTGATGTAAGGGGGGACTCTGATGGGGACCCTGATGTAAGGGGGAACTCTGATGGGGACCCTGATGTAAGGGGGAACTCTGATGGGGACCCTGATGTAAGGGGGAACTCTAATGGGGACCCTGATGTAAGGGGGGACTCTGATGGGGACCCTGATGTAAGGGGGAACTCTGAAGGGCACCCTGATGTAAGGAGGAACTCTGATGGGGACCCTGATGTAAGGGGGAACCTGAAGGGGACCCTGATATAAGGGGGAACTCTGATGGGGACCCTGATGTAAGGGGGGGCTCTTATGGGGACCCTGATGTAAGGGGGGGCTCTTATGGGGACCCTGATGTAAGGGGGGCTCTAATGGCGACCCTGATGTGAGGGGGAACTCTGGTGGGGACCCTGATGTTAAGGGGAAATCTGATGGGGACCCTGATGTAAGGGGGGGCTCTTATGGGGACCCTGATGTAAGGGGGGCTCTAATGGCGACCCTGATGTGAGGGGGAACTCTGGTGGGGACCCTGATGTTAAGGGGAAATCTGATGGGGACCCTGATGTAAGGGGGTGCTCCTTTGGAGACCCTGATGTAAGAAGGAACCCTGATGGGGACCCTGATGTAAGGGGGAACTCTGATGGGGACCCTGATATAAGGAGGAATTCTGATGGGGATACTGATGTATTTGCGGGGAATCTGAAGGCCCCTCCTCCTCTTGGCTCTCTGGCAGGAAAGGGGTTAGAGAAAGGGGTAGAGAAATAGATTTGGGTGTCGTCAGCGTAGAGGTGGTATTGGAAGCCATGGGAGGCCATCAGCTGACCCAGGGAGGAGGTGTAGATTGAAAATAGGAGAGGTCCAAGAACAGAACCCTGAGGGACTCCAACAGAGAAATGAAGAGGAGAGGAGGAAGTAGAGTTGTAAGAAACACTAAAGGTGCGGTTGAATAAGTAGGAAGAGAACCAGCGAAGAGTACAGTCACTGACACCAAAGGCGTGGAGTTTTTTGAGGAGGAGGGGGTGGTCAACCGTATCAAAGTCAGCAGAGAGGTCCAGGAGTGAGAGTACAGAATAGTGTCGATTGGTTTTGGCCGTTAGTAGATCGTTTGTTAGTTTTAGGAGAGCAGTTTCTGTGGAGTGTTGAGGACGAAATCCAGACTGAAGTGGATCAAGAAGGCCATTATCAGCGAGGTGGTCGCTCAGTCGGTTGTAGACCAGACGTTCGAGGAATTTGGATAAAAAGGGGAGCAAGGAGGTGGGGCGTAGGTTGTTAAGATTGGATGGGTCCAGTGAGGGCTTTTTACGTATGGGGCTGACCAGTGCATGTTTTAGAGAGTTGGGGAAGATGCCAGAAGAGAGGGAGAGATTGAAGATGTGGGTTAGAGATTGTAGTATAGGGCCAGAGGGTGAAGGTAGCTTTTGTGAGGGAACGGGATCCAGAGGGCAGGTGGTAAGGTGGACATTAGCAAGTAGTTTAGCAACTTCATCTATAGTGGGCATGAAGTGTAAAGCGTTGAGGGTATCAGAACAGTAGAGATCTCCTCGCGAATTGTATCAATCTTCTGTTTGAAGTGATTGACGATCTCCTGGGCAGTGAGTGAGTTGGCGGGTGGAGGCGGTGGAGGATGAAGTAGAGAGTTGAAGGTAGAGAAGAGTTGACAGGGACAGGATAAGTTGCTAATGACAGTGATAAAATAGGTCTGCTTGGCAGTGAGGAGGCTGGAATTGTATTTTTGGAGGGCAGATTTATATTGGTTGAAATCTCTCTGGGACTTAGTCTTACGCCACAGGCACTCCAGAGCACGACTACGTTTTTTCAGACTTCTAGTATCATCTGTTTGCCAAGGTTGAAGGGGTCGGGGCCGGATTCTGTGTGTTGTGAGGGGGGCCAGTGAGTCCAGTGAGGCTAGAAGTGAGGTGCTATAGACAGAAGTGGCCAGGTTGGTGCAGGATAGGGGTGAGATTTTGTTGTAGAGGTTGTCGGTATCAGAGTAGAGAAGAGAAGGGTTGAGATGATGTAGGTTTCTGTGGGTAACTTTAAGGTGGTTGGAGGGAGAGGAGGTGGAGGAGAGGAAGAGAGTGAAACTAATAAGGTGGTGATCAGAGAGAGGGGATGGATAGTTGGAGAGGTTGCATGGAGTGCAAAGATGAGAGAACACGAGGTCAAGGATATTGCCTTCTGAGTGAGTTGGAGCATGTATCCACTGCTTCAGATCAAAGGAGGATGTTAGGCTGAGAAGTTTGGAAGTGGAAGGAGTGTTAGTATTAATAGGGATGTTGAAGTCCCCGAGAATGATTGTGGAGATTTCAGAAGAAAGAAAGTAGGGTAGCCAGGCAGAGAAGTCTTCAAGAAAGGCTGATACTGGTCCAGGGGGCCTGTAGATCACAGATATTCTTAGAGAAACTGGAGAGAAAAGGCGAATACAGTGTGCTTCGTAAGAGGAGAGTGACAGAGAGGGAGGTGGCTGAAGTACCTGAAAGGTGCTATGTGGGGCTAGAAGGATTCCGACACCTCCTCCCTTACGTCCGCTGGATCTGGGGGAGTGAGTCCAGAGAAGACCACCATGGGATAGGGCAGCAGAAGACGCAGTGTCGGATTCGTGGAGCCAGGTTTCGGTAATGGCGAGTGGGGTAGAGAAGAGGGGTGAAGGAGAGATAGTTTAAGGATAGAGGACAGAGCTGTCAAAGGGAGTGGGAGAGAATACATGTTACAAGGAGAAAGAGTAAAGGGGTAAACAAGGTCACCTGATGTCTGTCTGGTGTTTTTCAAAGTATATTCTTGTGTTCATTCACTTTGCGCATTCACTGAAGTGCAGAGTCAGAAGTGCTCCCACTTATAGAAATAGCCCCACTTTGAGAAAGAGCCCCAGTTGCAAATATGCCCCCTGCAAATGCTTCCCCCAAATTATGCTTATATTTATACTGATAGGGATGGAGGATGGGTGCATTTCAATTATCAATCAGGAGGTAATAAAGGTTGGCTGGTTAACAGGGCAAAAGTCTTACTTCAGAAACAGACTAGCAAGAGGGTACTAAATTTATTGGGCCATAATTTTGGGTATTTGGGTAATTTCATATTCTCCATTCTGTGTCTCCCTCCAGGTGGCTCCTCACGGTTCCCTCTACAATGACAATTTCCATTCTGTGAGAGATTCATGAGTGATCGGATTCCCATCTGTACCTTCAAGGTGAGTGACATCTCCCCCTCCCAATCATTGACAGTATTGCTCTTGGGTGAGGTCCAAGCACTCCACAGATAACAAAAAGCTGTGAGGTACAGAGCACCCTGTGCCACCGGACCACTTAGAGAAGGTATGAGCTCTGCACTGACCTGAGATATGGATCCAAACCATAAAATGGTAACCTTCCAGGTAGAGTTCTCCTTAAGAGTTGGATCAACATTTATGGTCAGCAGGTGGAGCTCATACATTCTCTATGGAGTGGGGGATGCAAGGAGACCTCAGATTAGACTTCCAGATTAATGGTGAAGTTGTATGAGGGTGCGAGTGATGAGGCTTTCATAAAGGAGTCAACATGAAGATGTCCAATAGAAGCATTATATGTCCAAAAGTATGTGAACCCCCCCCAATGATGGAGTTCAAGTGTCTCCAGTGAGGGGTCCTGGTAATAATCCATCACATAAAGACATTGTAGACAATTGTGTTTTTCCAACCTTGTGGTAACAGTTTGGTGAAGACCCTTTTCTGTTCCAGCATGACTGTGCCCCACTGCCCATAAAGACATGGGTTGACCAGTTTGGACTAGCTCCATAAAGACATGGGTTTACTAGTTTGGACCAGCTCCATAAAGACATGGGGTGACCAGCTCCATAAAGACATGGGTTTACCAGTTTGGACCAGCTCCATAAAGACATGGTGTGACTAGTTTGGACCAGCTCCATAAAGACATGGGGTGACCAGTTTGGACCAGCTCCATAAAGACATGGGTTGACCATTTTGGACCAGCTCAATAAAGACATGGGTTGACAAGTTTGGACCAGCTCCATAAAGACATGGGGTGACTAGTTTAGATCAGCTCCATAAAGACACTGGATGACCAGTGTGGACCCGATTCATAAAGACATGGGTTGACCAGTTTGGACCAGCTCCATATAGATATGGGTTGACAAGTTTGGACCAGCTCCATAAAGACATGGGTTGACCAGTTTGGACCAGCTAAATAAAGACATGGGTTGACCAGTGTGGACCAGCTCCATAAAGACATGGGTTGACCAGTATGGACCAGCTCCATAAAGAAATGGGGTGACCAGTTTGGACCAGCTCCATAAAGACATGGGGTGACCAGCTCCATAAAGACATGGGGTGACCAGCTCCATAAAGACATGGGGTGACCAGTGTGGACCAGCTCCAAAAAGACATGGGTTGACCAATTTGGACCAGCTCCATAAAGACATGGTGAGACCAGTTTGGACTAGCTCCATAAAGACATGGTGTGACCAGTTTGGACCAGCTCCATAAAGGCATGGGTTGACCAGCTTGGTGTGGAGGAACTCGAGTGTCCTGCACAGAGCCCTGACCTCATCCCTACTGAGCACCTTTGAGATTAATTGGAACACTGATGGTTAGACAGGTCTTCTCATCCAACATCAGTTCCTGACCTCACAAATGGGCACAGTTTCCCACAGACACCCTCCAAAATCTTGTGGAACCTTCCCAGAAGAGTGGAGGATGTTATAGCCACATAGAGGGGCCGCTTTATTTTAATGGCCATGGGGGGAGAGGCAGGGGCGTATCTGCCGCAAGGCAAACAAGTTGGCTGCGCTATAGCTAAATGACAGCTACAGCACTGTTGTCCAGTTCTGGGAGGGCATATAATCGGACACAGTTCCTCGCAGATCAGGGTAGAGAGACAATCACAGCTGATTACGATCTAATAACACTTGTCGGTTATCGGCTTTCCTTTCCTTGCGCTGTCACAGTGTGATGAGAGGAGAGCAGTAATCAGCAAGTGTAAAAGAGGACATTTGGTTATCAGTGCAGCTCCAACAGTACCCATCACTGCTGCCTATCAGTGCTGCCTATCAGTGCTACCCATCAGTGCCGCCTATCAGTGCTGCCTATCAGTGTCACCTATAAGTGCAGCCTATTAGTGCCCATCAGTGCTTCCAATCAGTGCCCATCAGTGCTGCCCATCAGTATTGCCAATCGGTGCCTCCTCATCAGTGCTGCCTATTAGTGCCCATCAGTGCCGCCTATTAGTGCCCATCAGTGCCGCCTATTAGTGCCCATCAGTGCAGCATATCAGTGCAGCTTCATCAGTACCCCCTCATCAGTGCCCACCAGTGCTGCCACATCCTCTGCCCCTGCTGACCCCGTTACATGTCCCACTGATCCCATCCTTTGCCCCGCTGACTGTGTTCTCTGCCCTGCTGACCCCGTCCTCCGCCCTGCTGACCCCGTCCTCTGCCCTGCTGACTCCGTCCTATGTCCCGCTGACCCCGTCCTATGTCCCGCTGACCCCGTCCTATGTCCCGCTGACCCCGTTCTATGTCTGGCTGACCCCGTTCTATGTCCCGCTGACCCCGTCCTCTGCCCTGCTGACCCCGTCCTCTGCCCTGCTGACCCCGTTCTATGTCCCGCTGATCCGTCCTATGTTTTGCTGACCCCGTCCGCTGCCCTGCTGACCCCGTCCTCTGCCCTGCTGACTCCGTCCTATGTCCCGCTGACCCCGTCCTATGTCCCGCTGACCCCGTCCTATGTCCCGCTGACCCCGTCCTCTGCCCTGCTGACCCCGTCCTCTGCCCTGCTGACCCCGTCCTATGTCCCGCTGACCCCGTTCTATGTCCCGCTGACCCCGTTCTATGTCCCGCTGACCCCGTCCTCTGCCCTGCTGACCCTGTCCTCTGCCCTGCTGACCCCGTTCTATGTCCCGCTGACCCCGTCCTCTGCCCTGCTGACCCCGTCCTATGTCCCGCTGACCCCGTCCTATGTCCCGCTGACCCCGTCCTCTGCCCTGCTGACCCTGTCCTCTGCCCTGCTGACCCCGTCCTCTGCCCTGCTGACCCCGTCCTATGTCCCGCTGACCCCGTCCTCTGCCCTGCTGACCCCGTCCTCTGCCCTGCTGACCCCGTCCTATGTCCCGCTGACCCCGTTCTATGTCCCGCTGACCCCGTTCTATGTCCCGCTGACCCCGTCCTCTGCCCTGCTGACCCCGTCCTCTGCCCTGCTGACCCCGTTCTCTGTCCCGCTGACCCCGTCCTCTGCCCTGCTGACCCCGTCCTCTGCCCTGCTGACCCCGTCCTATGTCCCGCTGACCCCGTCCTATGTCCCGCTGACCCTGTTCTAGGTCCCACTGACCCCGTCCTCTGCCCTGCTGACCCCGTCCTCTGCCCTGCTGACCCCGTCCTCTGCCCTGCTGACCCCGTTCTATGTCACGCTGACCCCATCCTATGTGCTTCTGACCCCGTCCTCTGCTCCATTGACCACATATGTGACACTTGGTCAAATCATGTCTCAGGGTCTGATGAGGAAGCCACAACTGTTCACTGTGAGCGGCTGCAGCTTCCTCATCAGATCCTGAGACAAGAATGGTATACCGTGGCCAGGGTGGGACAAATTTAGATGGGGGGCGCCCGATTTTAGTCTTGCCTAGGGCAGCACAAAACCAAAACACACCACTGCTAGTTAGGAATGAAGAAATGCATTGCATTTTAAAGAATGAAAGCCAATGTGAATAAGTACAGATAGGAAGAAGCAGAGTGCAGGTCATACAGCTCTCAGGATAAAGGAGTTACTGTATTATAGCAGATTAGAATATAATCTATAAGGTTAGAGCAATCTATATCTGATAACCTGCTAATCAGCATTAATCAATGCTGTATGAATGGCTACGCTATGACCCCGACCTTCCTACAGCCATACATCTTACTATGGACAATAAGTAAAGTTCTTATAGAAGACAATTCTTTGCCCTAGTTCTTCTGCCGGCAAGCGTTGGGGCCCAGTCTTTACGGTGGTGCACATAATGACAGAGCCCAGTAAAGTCTGCATGTAGTTGTAAAGGCTGCTAGTTAGATATGTAGTCTGTAGGTGGTCAGTCTCTGCTATCAGCGATGGGTCAAAAGTGCCCTCTTACCAGTCCAGGAGATATAGCCGCTTTAATTCCGTTGCCCAGGTCATGGTCTGCTTCAGTATCCAGACTTCAATCCTCAGCACATTGCAAGTTCACCTTCCGCTCTCTAGTTTAGGCCGCAGGCTTGTATCAGGTGGGCACACACTCAGATGGATCGATGTTGTGACAGACCCCTGTACTCAAGAATAGTATGTCCGCTTCCCTTGTCCGGTACCAGCATGATCCAAGGTTCCTCAGCCCACCCAGTCACTTGTTGAGACATCAGTGTAGGGTGAAAACATAAGACTGTTTTTTTAAACACAGGCACAAAGAGATATACACTGAGGGGACAATCCCCTCTTCTTTGTATAATGACACGGGGTGGGGGAAACTTTACCTCCTCCAGTAACATGACACACCGGTATATTCAACTATCCAGCAGTAGAGCGTCTTTAGGAGGGCCTGCTAGAGAACCCCCCCCGTAGCATCTAATCCACATACACATATACATCCCATAATACTTTGCTACCAAGGCAGACAGAAACAATAGAACAATGGGATACAGGTACTTAACGAACACATAACAACCCCCACCCCACCTCAAACTATCTAGCAATGGTCTGAGAGGAAAGGTGGACTTTATCTTTATATATTCTTGAGGGATATTGTTCAGAAATATTACTGTCCCAAGTGAAGGAGCCCCTTCATTCCTTCATCACAAACCACGCATATAAGACCCTGGATAACAGGGGTATAAGGAAATGCTGAGTCCAATGTGGTTGTACGGTGAATCTGATTAGTGCAGACCAGACTGAGGTTCTCGGTCACCCTGTGCCCTTAATAGACACGGCGTGACTTACACATAGGAGGGGCCAGGGGAATTGGACAAGGAGATTCCAGAGCTTTCCAAGGTAAGCTGGGTTCCACAAGTCCCCCGCCCAAAGTGACTCCCGTCACAGATCTGCTCACTCTGGTCCCCTTGCAGAGAGAGGAAGAATCTCCAAACTTCAGCCTGAGAAAATACAGCCCTTTCTTCTTCTCACTACAATCCCTCTCTGGGAATTGTAGTTCCCCGTCCATTCATTGTCATAGCAGAGTTCCCTTCTTAAACTACATCTCCCATGGTTCACTGCTAACAACAATCAAGTCTCTTGAGCTCCTTCCGCTTGTCAGCTCCCCCTGGTGGATGGAGGTGAGGTAGTGTTAGCCCATTCAGCCAGGAATGCAATGCACCTCAGTGACCTGAATCACTTTTCTGTCTCTAGCCAATCACCTGCCTACATTTTTATTATAATATATATTTAAATATTATTATTCAGGATTTATACAGTGCCAAAATATAAAGGGAGACAATAATACGGCTACAATAAAGGAAAACAGGTGTGTAGGTGCTACAACCTTCCCACAATGCATCAGTTCAATATATTTATATGCAGTTTTAGTTTTGAATTCACTCTAAAACATTCATCTTAGTGAATTGCCCCTCCCGTGTTCACCGGTCCTGGCTCCACCCCCTCATCAGAGGTTTTATGTGTGGGATTTATTGTAGGGGGTTATGTGATGGACTCACCCGGGACAGGGGCTTTTGGAGGGGACTGAATTCCAGCCTCTTCTCTACTGATTATGGGCCCTGGCATTTGGGGGAATGGTGCTCTTTGTGAGCTGTATTCCTGGGGACCCTTGAGGTGGTGTTACTTTGGATTCAGGTCCATGTCCCCCAAGACACACAGACTCTGGGGACCCTTTATATGCCATATTAGAAATAGTGACTGATTCATACTGTTAGAAGATGCTGATGTCATCAACTCCAGCCACCTGTCTGTCTGTTGTCTGCTATGATGTAAATAAGTCTAGTGTGGCTTCTAAGAGTCTTTCACCAATTGTTGTTTGTGTTCATTATCTCTGCTATTGTATGAAGGAGTTCTGTGTTGATATTTATGATAATCTGTATTGTATAGTTGGTGAGCTAGGAGATGTCAAGGCTGCCCTGAAAGGTCATATCTCTGAGTCACCTGTCTGGTTAAATGATTAGTTAATTAGCTCATGTTAATTAGGTTTCTGGTTCCATTTTGTATTGTCATCCTGCTGTATATATTTGTGTGAGATCTCAAATAAAGGAAGCTATTCCTGATGTACTCCTAGACTGGTGTTGTCTGGATCTTGGGGTTCCTATAGCCAGATCCATTGGTCTCGTGTTCCAGGACTTAGGAAGCGGTATACTGATGGAAGCACTCAAGCGGAGTGTGGGATGTTCCGTTACAGGGATTGTATGGGATTGTATGGGATTGTATGAGATTGTTTGGGATTGTATGTATGGGATTGTATGTATGGGATTGTTTGGGATTGTATGTATGGGGTTGTATGTATTGGATTGTATGGGATTGTATGTATGGGGTTGTATGTATTGGATTGTATGGGATTGTATGTATGGGGTTGTATGTATTGGATTGTTTGGGATTGTATGTATGGGGTTGTATGTATTGGATTGTATGGGATTGTATGTATGAGATTGTATGTATGGGATTGTATGGGATTGTATGTATGGGATTGTATGTATGGGGTTGGATGGGATTGTATGTATGGGATTGTATGTATGGGGTTGGATGGGATTGTATGTATGGGATTGTATGTATGGGATTGTTTGGGATTGTATGTATGAGATTGTATGTTTGGGATTGTATGGGATTGTATGTATGGGATTGTATGTATGGGGTTGTATGAGATTGTATGTATGGGATTGTATGTATGGGGTTGGATGGGATTGTATGTATGGGGTTGGATGGGATTGTATGTATGGGGTTGGATGGGATTGTATGTATGGGGTTGGATGGGATTGTATGTATGAGATTGTATGTATGGGGTTGGATGGGATTGTAGGTATGAGATTGTATGTATGGGGTTGGATGGGATTGTATGTATGAGATTGTTTGGGATTGTATGTATGGGATTGTATGTATGGGATTGTTTGGGATTGTATGGGATTGTTTGGGATTGTATGTATGGGGTTGGATGGGATTGTATGTATGAGATTGTATGTATGGGATTGTATGTATGGGATTGTTTGGGATTGTATGTATGGGATTGTATGTTTGGGATTGTATGTATGGGGTTGGATGGGATTGTATGGGGTTGTTTGGGATTGTATGTATGGGATTGTTTGGGATTGTATGTATGGGATTGTAGGTATGGGATTGTATGTATGAGATTGTATGTATGGGGTTGGATGGGATTGTATGTATGAGATTGTATGTATGGGGTTGGATGGGATTGTATGTATGGGATTGTTTGGGATTGTATGTATGAGATTGTATGTATGGGGTTGTATGTATGGGATTGTAGGTATGAGATTGTATGTATGGGGTTGTATGTTTGGGATTGTAGGTATGAGATTGTATGTTTGGGATTGTATGGGATTGTATGTATGGGATTGTATGTATGAGATTGTATGTATGGGGTTGGATGGGATTGTATGTATGAGATTGTATGTATGGGATTGTATGTATGGGATTGTATGGGATTGTATGTATGGGATTGTATGTTTGGGATTGTATGGGATTGTATGTATGGGATTGTATGTATGAGATTGTATGTATGGGGTTGGATGGGATTGTATGGGATTGTATGTATGGGATTGTATGTATGAGATTGTATGTATGGGGTTGGATGGGATTGTATGGGATTGTATGTATGGGATTGTATGTATGGGATTGTATGTATGGGGTTGGATGGGA
Source organism: Aquarana catesbeiana (assembly GCF_042186555.1). Taxonomy (NCBI): domain Eukaryota; kingdom Metazoa; phylum Chordata; class Amphibia; order Anura; family Ranidae; genus Aquarana; species Aquarana catesbeiana. The sequence continues at coordinate 1,202,553 of NC_133332.1, forward strand.
TTGTATGTTTGGGATTGTATGGGATTGTATGTATGGGATTGTATGTATGAGATTGTATGTATGGGGTTGGATGGGATTGTATGTATGAGATTGTATGTATGGGATTGTATGTATGGGATTGTTTGGGATTGTATGTATGGGGTTGGATGGGATTGTATGTATGAGATTGTATGTATGGGGTTGGATGGGATTGTATGTATGGGATTGTATGTATGGGATTGTATGTATGGGATTGTATGTATGGGGTTGGATGGGATTGTATGTATGAGATTGTATGTATGGGATTGTATGTATGGGATTGTATGTATGGGGTTGGATGGGATTGTATGTATGAGATTGTATGTATGGGATTGTTTGGGATTGTATGTATGGGGTTGGATGGGATTGTATGTATGAGATTGTATGTATGGGGTTGGATGGGATTGTATGTATGGGATTGTATGTATGGGATTGTATGTATGGGATTGTATGTATGGGGTTGGATGAGATTGTATGTATGGGGTTGTATGGGATTGTATGTATGGGGTTGGATGGGATTGTATGTATGGGGTTGGATGGGATTGTATGTATGGGATTGTATGTATGGGGTTGGATGGGATTGTATGTATGGGGTTGGATGGGATTGTATGTATGGGGTTGGATGGGATTGTATGTATGGGATTGTATGTATGGGGTTGTATGGGATTGTATGTATGGGGTTGGATGGGATTGTATGTATGGGATTGTATGTATGGGGTTGGATGGGATTGTATGTATGGGATTGTATGTATGGGGTTGGATGGGATTGTATGTATGGGGTTGGATGGGATTGTATGTATGAGATTGTATGTATGGGGTTGTATGAGATTGTATGTATGGGGTTGGATGGGATTGTATGTATGGGATTGTATGTATGGGGTTGGATGGGATTGTATGTATGGGGTTGGATGGGATTGTATGTATGGGGTTGTATGAGATTGTATGTATGGGGTTGTATGGGATTGTATGTATGGGGTTGGATGGGATTGTATGTATGGGGTTGGATGGGATTGTATGTATGGGATTGTATGTATGGGGTTGTATGGGATTGTATGTATGGGGTTGGATGGGATTGTATGTATGGGGTTGGATGGGATTGTATGTATGGGGTTGGATGGGATTGTATGTATGGGATTGTATGTATGGGGTTGGATGGGATTGTATGTATGGGGTTGGATGGGATTGTATGTATGGGGTTGGATGGGATTGTATGTATGGGGTTGGATGGGATTGTATGTATGGGGTTGGATGGGATTGTATGTATGGGGTTGGATGGGATTGTATGTATGGGATTGTATGTATGGGGTTGGATGGGATTGTATGTATGGGGTTGGATGGGATTGTATGTATGGGGTTGGATGGGATTGTATGTATGGGATTGTATGTATGGGGTTGGATGGGATTGTATGTATGGGGTTGGATGGGATTGTATGTATGGGGTTGGATGGGATTGTATGTATGGGGTTGTATGTATGGGGTTGTATGGGATTGTATGTATGGGGTTGTATGTATTGGATTGTATGGGATTGTATGTATGGGATTGTATGTATGGGATTGTATGGGATTGTATGTATGGGGTTGGATGGGATTGTAGGTATTTCCTTCCATACATTGTTGTGATGCGGTTTTTTCCTCGATCGGTTGTCAGTTGGCGGATGGTTGGCTGGAAGGTTCTCAGGCCGCCTACACTGATCATTATGTGTATTTCCATCGTCTCCAGGGATCGAGGTGCCCCCAAAGCCCCGAGGTCTGACAGATTGTGCGGCCTTTCTCATTAACATGTAATTATCCAGTTAACAAGGCTGCGTACATCTGGGAGACGATCGTGTTGTTTCTATACTGTCACTCGTCCCTGCGGGCGGACGCCCACTTTAATTCTATTTCTCGGCTTCTCTCGGCTCAGATATTATTAACGTTCTCCGAGCGGCAGAATGATTCTTATTGATCTCTCTAAACTACGGAGGCTTCAGGACTGTTTGTTGGCTGAAAAGTTTTGCAGCTCATATGTGTCACCCGGCGGGATCCATTCCACTTCCTGTCCCTGGTAACCAGACAGGAAGTGAGGGGGAATCTTATCAATGGGGTCACTGATTATAGAAACCCAAAAGAACTTCCGCCCTTTTCTGCTCCTTAAAAGACAGAAACAACGTTTTGTCTGGAGCTGGGATTGGATAAAAATTTAAAGGAAGTATAAAAGTAAAATCATAGAATTGCTAGATAAGTAATTGTGTTCAGAGATGTCATGACATCACTGGGCTCATCAATGACGTAACACAATGACAGGACGGTGAGATTGCAGCAAGACAAGGATAGGGGATCTGATTGCATGCATCCGGTTCATTCTGTGTTTAGATCTTGATTGGTTCAGTACAGGACGGAGTATTTCATGTTATGATGAAGAGCATAATGTCGTATGTTAGACTTTTATACTCTGCAACTAACAGCTTCATGAACATTCATGATTGTAGAACGTGTCCTTAAAACCGTTGACTTATTCTTAACCAAATATCTTTGTTTCCCGCAGTTGACCCGCTGACCGTACACCATGGCCGACAAATCCGAGTGCAGATTCAGCAATCTGACGGAGGATCAGATCACTATCCTTGACCAGGTCCTGTCGGAGGTGACTCCAATCCACGGACGGGGCAACTTCCCCACCATGGAAGTCAAGCCCAAGGACATTATCCGCATGGTGAAGGACCAACTGGCCCAAAAAGACATCGCCATACGGGATATTCGCTTGAACGGATCTACGGCCAGCCACATCCTCATGCAGCAAAATGGCACGAGCTGCAAAGACCTGGATATTATTTTCGGCGTGGAGCTTCCGGGGGAACCAGCCTTCCAGACGGTTAAAGATATCGTTTTGGATTCTCTCTTGGATTTCCTTCCAAAGTGCGTCAACAAAGAGAAGATCACAGCTCTGACCATGAATGAAGCCTACGTCCAGAAGATGGTGAAGGTCTACACCGACCAGGACCGTTGGAGTCTCATTTCCTTGTCCAACAACAGCGGGAAGAACGTGGAGCTGAAGTTTGTCCATTGTTTGCGGAGACAGTTTGAATTCAGTGTTGACTCTTTTCAGATCGTCCTGGATACCATCCTGGACATTTATGCAGAAAAAGACGGTGAGCTGAGCTTGGATTCGTACCCGACCGTCCTGGCGGAGAGCATGTACGGGGACTTTAACGAGTCGATGGAGCACCTGAAAGGTAAACTGATAGCGACCAGGAATCCAGAGGAGATCCGCGGGGGAGGGCTTCTGAAATACTCCAACCTCCTAGTACGGGACTACAAACCGACCAGCGAGACGGAGCTCAAATCCTTGGAGCGTTACATGTGTTCCCGGTTCTTCATTGACTTTCCCGACGTGGCGGAACAGCAAAGGAAAATCGAGTCTTACCTGCGCAACCACTTTATTGGCGAGGAGAAAAGCAAGTACGACTATCTGATGACTCTGCGCTCCGTGGTGAATGAAAGCACAGTCTGCCTTATGGGACACGAGCGCAGACAGACGCTGAACATGATCACCATCCTGGCGCTGAAAGTCCTGGGGGAGCAAAATATCATCCCCAACGCCGCAAACGTTACTTGTTACTACCAACCGGCCCCTTACATGAGCGACAGGAACTTCAGTAACTACTACATCCCTCAGGGCCAGACCATCTACTACCAGCCCTTCCAGTTCCACATACACATGCAGAGTGGCCTCGTGTAGCGCCCCCTGGTGTCACATGGTGGTGAAGCAAAGGCCTCTGCAGGAGAAAACTCCAAACTCTCCTGTAACGTGACTACTTGTTGTACAAAGTATTGTGTAAATACTTAAGTATTTATTAATCTGATTGTGGCGTTTGTCGCTAATTTCCATTTCTCCCATACGAGATGTTAATGTCATTACTGCGCAGAAATGCGGCTATTGATACTGTGACCAGAGCGCAAAAAAATAATTGATATTTGATTGTCCTATGAGTAGCATAGTACCAACGTTAACGTGCCATAAAAAGGGACACGAGGGTTATATGACGTTATATGAAGGTGTGTCTCTGGCAGTCCTTGGCTCTCCGGCATTAGAGCTGTTTTGTAAAAATGGCGACCGGTAAAGAACAGCCAGAGACTTAGGGGTGACTCTTCCTTGGGGGGGGGACTTTATGTCAGAGCAGAGACCAAGGAAGTGCAGCAACCTGTACCCTCCAATCACAAGCAGGATTTCAGAAGTACACTACTGGAAGCTGCTCTGTGATTGGTGCTTATAAAATCCTTCATACCATTGCTTTGTGCTGAACTCTATTTACAGGAACTCTGTTTTATATTGGTTGGAGTGAGGCAAGATTTGGTCCCTTGTTGGGTCTACTTCAGATTGTGAGTTTTCTCAGTACCAATTCCACTAGAACAGACGAGGTCCTCCACACACTGAACGTCTGGTGTCCCCTGACTGTTCTCCATGTAATCATTGAGAGGCTCCAACCAGGACAGACGGGCTCCTCCACACACTGAACATCTGGTGTCCCCCGTCTGTTCTCCATGTAATCATTGAGAGGCTCCAACCAGGACAGACGGGCTCCTCCACACACTGAACATCTGGTGTCCCCCGTCTGTTCTCCATGTAATCATTGAGAGGCTCCAACCAGGACAGACAGGCTCCTCCATACACTGAACGTCTGGTGTCCTCTCTCTGTTCTCCATGTAATCATTGAGGGGCTCCAACCAGGACAGACAGGCTCCTCCATACACTGAACGTCTGGTGTCCTCTCTCTGTTCTCCATGTAATCATTGAGGGGCTCCCACCAGGACAGACGGGCTCCTCCACACACTGAATGTCTGGTGTCCCCCGTCTGTTCTCCATGTAATCATTGAGGGGCTCCAACCAGGGCAGACGGGCTCCTCCATACACTGAACGTCTGGTGTCCCCTCTCTGTTCTCCATGTAATCATTGAGGGGCTCCAACCAGGACAGACAGGCTCCTCCACACACTGAATGTCTGGTGTCCCCCGTCTGTTCTCCATGTAATCATTGAGGGGCTCCAACCAGGACAGACAGGCTCCTCCACACACGGAATGTCTGGTGTCCCCTCTCTGTTCTCCATGTAATCATTGAGGGGCTCCCACCAGGACAGACGGGCTCCTCCATACACTGAACATCTGGTGTCCCCTGACTGTTCTCCATGTAATCATTGAGGGGCTCCAACCAGGACAGACGGGCTCCTCCATACACTGAATGTCTGGTGTCCCCTCTTTGTTCTCCATGTAATCATTGAGGGGCTCCCACCAGGACAGACGGGCTCCTCCATACACTGATTGTCTGGTATCCCCTTTCTGTTCTCCATTTATTCATTGAGGGGCTCCAACCAGGACAGACGGGCTCCTCCATACACTGAATGTCTGGTGTCCCCTCTCTGTTCTCCATGTAATCATTGAGGGGCTCCCACCAGGACAGACGGGCTCCTCCATACACTGATTGTCTGGGGTCCCCGCTCTGTTTTTCATGTAATCATTGAGGGGCTCCAACCAGGACAGATGATGGCATAATAATGGATCCAACCTTGTCACACTCCACCCAAAACTAATATAATAAGTTTCAGGTAACATTCCATGCCGAGTCTGATGTTGTGAATGGTTTCTATGCATTCCTATGTGGGAAGGTCCCCCAGAGGGGCTTTTTAGCAGCAAAGTCAATAATTATAAAGAATAAATTATTTAGAAAAACTGATTCTTTATTGAAAAGTTGACATATATAAAAGTTGCTCATATTTGAATTGCCATGTGAATATTATATGTCAACTTTTCAATAATCTTTTTTTTAAAATAATTTATTCTTTATATTTATTGACTTTGCTGCTAAAAAGCCCCTCTGGGGGACCTTCCCATGTTGTACTATTTGGGGTGTGCAGCATCTCTATCTCCCCCTATATGTGTCTTTCCTATACTCTATGCATTCCTGTCTTCTACCACTCAACCTATACAGGCTCTTAAAGTGTCCACAGTGTCCAGTGACATGAGAAGCTTCTGAAGGCAAAATGGAGCAAAAGAAGTAATAAATCTATTTCTAGAGTCAAGGAATTCGTTGTCCTGAGCAGAGAAGTGCACTATCACCAGTAATTGCCCCAACAGAGAGCACTATCACCAGTAATTGCCCCAACAGAGAGCACTATCACCAGTAATTGCCCCAACAGAGAGCACTATCACCAGTAATTGCCCCAACAAAGAGGACTATGACCAGTAATTGCCCCAACAGAGAGCACTATCACCAGTAATTGCCCCAACAGAGAGTGCTATGACCAGTAATTTCCCCAACAGAGAGTGCTATGACCAGTAATTTCCCCAACAGAGAGTGCTATGACCAGTAATTTCCCCAACAAAGAGGACTATGACCAGTAATTGTCCCAGCAGAGAGCACTATGACCAGTAATTGCCCTAACAGAGAGCACTATGACCAGTAATTTCCCCAGCAGAGAGCACTATGACCAGTAATTGCCCCAACAGAGCGCACTGTGACCAGTAATTGTCCCAGCAGAGAGCACTATGACCAGTAATTGCCCCAGCAGAGAGCACTATGACCAGTAATTGCCCCACCAGAGAGCACTATGACCAGTAATTGCCCCAACAGAGAGTACTGTGACCAGTAATTGTCCCAGCAAAGTGCACTATGACCAGTAACTGTCCCAGCAGAGTGCACTATGACCAGCAATTGTACCAGCAGAGAGCACTATGACCAGTAATTGTCCCAGCAGAGAGCACTATGACCAGTAATTGTTCCAAAAGAGAGCACTATGACCAGTAATTGTACCAGCAGAGAGCACTATGACCAGTAATTGTTCCAGAAGAGAGCACTATGACCAGTAATTGTCCCAGCAGAGAGCACTATGACCAGTAATTGTTCCAAAAGAGAGCACTATGACCAGCAATTGTACCAGCAGAGAGCACTATGACCAGTAATTGTTCCAGAAGAGAGCACTATGACCAGTAATTGCCCCAGCAGAGAGCACTATGACCAGTAAAAGAGCCAGCAGAGAGCACTATGACCAGTAAAAGAGCCAGCAGAGTGCACTATGACCAGTAATTGTACCAGCAGAGAGCACTATGACCAGTAATTGTACCAGCAGAGAGCACTATGACCAGTAATTGCCCCAGCAGAGAGCACTATGACCAGTAATTGTACCAGCAGAGAGCACTATGACCAGTAATTGTTCCAGCAGAGAGCACTATGACCAGTAATTGCCCCAGCCGAGTGCAATATGACCAGTAAAAGAGCCAACAGAGAGCCCTATGACCAGTAATCGTACCAGCAGAGAGCACTATGACCAGTAAGAGTCCCAGCAGAGAGCACTATGACCAGTAATTGTTCCAGCAGAGAGCACTATGACCAGTAATTGTCCCAGCAGAGCGCACTATGACCAGTAATTGCCCCAGCAGAGAGCAATATGACCAGTAAAAGAGCCAGCAGAGAGCACTATGACCAGTAATTGTCCCAGCAGAGAGCACTATGGCAAGTAATTATTCCAGCAAAGTGCACTATGACCAGTAATTGTCCCAGCAAAGTGCACTATGACCAGTAATTGTCCCAGCAGAGAGCACTATGACCAGTAATTGTCCCAGCAGAGAGCACTATGACCAGTAATTGTCCCAGCAGAGTGCACTATGACCAGTAATTGTCCCAGCAGAGTGCACTATGACCAGTAAGAGTCCAAGCAGAGAGCACTATGACCAGCAATTGTCCCAGCAGAGCACACTATGACCAGTAAAAGAGCCAGCAAAGTGCACTATGACCAGTAATTGTACCAGCAGAGTGCACTATGACCAGTAATTGTCCCAGCAGAGTGCACTATGACCAGTAAGAGTCCAAGCAGAGAGCACTATGACCAGCAATTGTCCCAGCAGAGCACACTATGACCAGTAAAAGAGCCAGCAAAGTGCACTATGACCAGTAATTGTCCCAGCAGAGTGCACTATGACCAGTAATTGTCCCAGCAGAGTGCACTATGACCAGTAAGAGTCCAAGCAGAGAGCACTATGACCAGCAATTGTCCCAGCAGAGCACACTATGACCAGTAAAAGAGCCAGCAAAGTGCACTATGACCAGTAATTGCCCCAGCAGAGAGCACTATAACCAGTAATTGTACCAGCCGAGTGTACTATGATCAGTAATTGTTCCAGCTGAGTGCACTGTGACCAGTAATTGTTCCAGCAGAGAGCCCTGTGATCAGTAATTGCCCCAGAAGAGAGCACTATGACCAGTCAAAGAGCCAGCAGAGTGCACTATCACCAGTAATTGTACCAGCAGAGAGCACTATGACCAGTTATTGTCCCAGCAGAGTGCACTATGACCTTTAATTGTTCCAGCAGAGAGCGCTATGACCAGTAATTGTCCCAGAAGAGAGCGCTATGACCAGTAATTGTCCCAGAAGAGAGCGCTATGACCAGTAATTGTCCCAGCAGAGTGCACTATGGCCAGTAATTGTCCAAGCAGAGAGCGCTATGACCAGTAATTGTTCCAACAGAGAGCAACTATGACCAGCAATTGTCCCAGCAGAGAGCACTATGACCAGTAATTGTCCCAGCAGAGAGCCCTGTGATCAGTAATTGTCCCAGCAGAGAGCACTATGACCAGTAATTGCCCCAGCAGAGAGCACTATGACCAGTAATTGTTCCAACAGAGAGCAACTATGACCAGTAATTGTCTCAGCAGAGAGCACTATGACCAGTAATTGTCCCAGCAGAGAGCCCTGTGATCAGTAATTGTCCAAGCAGAGAGCACTGTGGCCAGTAATTGTTCCAGCAGAGAGCACTGTGGCCAGTAATTGTTCCAGCAGAGAGCACTATGACCAGTAAAAGAGCCAGCAGAGTACACTATGACCAATAATTGTCCCAGCAGAGAGCACTATGACCAGTTATTGTCCCAGTAGAGAGCACTATGACCAGTTATTGTCCCAGTAGAGAGCACTATGACCAGTAATTGTCCCAGCAGAGTATACACTATGACCAGTAATTGTCCCAGCAGAGTGAACTATGAGTGTTTAGTCCCTTTACAGGTCACAAACATGACCTTGTGGTTGGTGGCCATCTTGTCATCCATCATTTTGTAGCTTTTATCAATTTTCTTGTCCTCCTGAGTCCCCCATGACTACACCCCCACCAAGGTCCCAGCATGCTTTGTAAGCCCACTAACTCCCTGACTGTACAGCACTGTAGAGTATGTCACTGCTATTTCATTGCTGGTGACTAGGATTGGGGTTCACTTTCATATCAGAAGTTTCCATTTTGAAGGTTTATGACATTATTATTTTTTTTTTATAACAAACCCTCAAACCCCCTTATAAACTAGAATTTCCTTTTTTTTGTTTGTTTACCAAAGACGAGTCCCTTCACTAAAGTGCCTCAAATGATCATCGTATTCCAAGAGCAAACCAATTATTTCGGAAGAGCTCTCCCCCCCCATGAAGGATGAACTCTAATGGTGTCTCCTTGTGTCCAAGTGCCTGGTTCACCTGCTGAAATCTGGATCTTAGCTCCTTCTCCATCTGAATAGTAATCAGATTAGGGAGTCCACCCTTTAGTCCGGTCTTTCTCGACCTTCTAACCCCAGAAAAACCTTTGAAAGAACTCTCAGGTCTCAAGAAACCCCTGCTAAATCCAATTTATTGGGGGCCAATGGGAAAAATACCTCTTACATTGGTAGTCAGTGGGAAGAATGTACAACTTCCTGACACCAAGGATGGGATGATGTACCGGGGGGGGTTCCACAAATTTTACACACCCCCTCATCCTGGTCTTGGACCGCCATCATCTGCACATTCCATGGTGATTGGATGAAGGTGTCTTATCGTATGTATATACAGTAAATATTGGCTTGGAGTGGCTTGGAGAAGCTGCAAAATGTCTTCAATATTACAGAACAAGTCCAGCTGATTGTGACCATTTAATAGTCCAGCTGATGGTGACCACCTACTACTAGTTGCCTCATCTAGTTCCCGCACTAAGAAGTTTCGTCTTCTAAAACAAAATGTTGATTTTTTTTTAACCTGGAGTTCTAGTTGCATTTTCCTTCGAATGTATCCTTTTTCATGATAAAACAATTCAATGGTCTCACCTCATCTGTCCATTCTTCTGCCTCTAGGAGTCATGCATGTGAATGTCAGGGTCTTGCAATGTCTCATGGGACTTGTAGTTTGACCACAGCTGGAGGGCCGAGGTTGCCTACCCCTGGTGGAGGATTCTCTTCCTTAAGACCTCATGAAGTTCACTGATATTTTTGTGTTCCCATCCTAGTCTGTGAACTCGGAAAATTCAAACTGCTGTGATAAAACCCTTCGTCATTTCTCTGTAAATGTCAGTTTTCAGGTTACATAGTTATTTACATTGTTAGTCAGGTTGAAGACACAAGTCCATCTAGATCAACCAAAAAAAAAAATACAATCCCATATACATAAACCTTCACCCTCAGTTGATCCAGAGGAAGGTGAAAATCCTCAGCAAAGCATCATCCAATTTCCTCCAGCAGGGGAAAAAAATCCTTCCTGATCCCCCGAGAGGCAATTGGATTTTCCCTGGATCACCTTTACCTCTAAATGTCAGTACCCCGTTATATTATGTACATTTAGGAAAGAATCCAGACCTTTCTTATAGCAATCTACTGAGCTGGCCAGATCCACCTTTCTTTGCGTTCAGATACAAGTAATAATATTCCTGTATGGAGATCAAATGTGGTGACAGGAAATCCTTTCTACCAAGATAATGAGATTGCTAATTTCTCCTTAAATTGTCTGTATATACAATGAATTCGCCACCAGGAACATATAGACTACATACCTCCATTCTGGGTGGGGCACCTTTGTACAGCCCCTTGTTATGTGTGACTATGAGGGGTTCAGGAGAAGTTTTTGTTCTCAGATTTGTTACAATTTGCTGTAATGCCAAAATGTTCTTCAATGTTGGATGTGACAATGCAGGAAAATGTGAGACACTGGGGGGAGCTGACATGTTGGGGCCCCATGATCCTTGAAGGCCCTTCAGAGCTTGTCAGGTTGGAATATAGGAGGTGCTGGTCTGATACGTGTCTGGAGTAGTCATCTTCATCCTTCCTACATGGTGAGACTCTTCCTGAAACATGAAGATATCAGGCGTCTGGAGAAATGATATGGCACGTCTTTGTTTCAGGTCAATGACTCGCTACATGGGGACGTAAGCATGAGGATGATGATGACAGCCCAGAGATTCAGCAATAACAACTCCAATAATCCTATTCTGACAGGTTCTCTTTAGACATTGCTCGTACTTCTTAGATGTTTTGTGGTTGTAATGATATGTCTGTACTGTGTGAAGGGCTCATCTCAGGAAAATGCCGACCGGTTGGGTTTGTTTTGAGGTGGGAATCGTTTACCAGAACCGTGCCAATGTTTGCCTGGACACATCCAGGCAGGAAAATGACCCACGTCATTCCATTGTGAAAGATGCCCATTAATGTGAGAAATTAAAACAGTAACAATGTACTGTATATGAGGAGTTATAGACTTCTGAAGGCCACAGAGTCCACCGTGAAATGCTGAGATCTAGTAGACCAGGAAAACACGCCTAGTATATTCGGCAACCTAAGAACCAGATTGTTAGACGAGATCCTGGAGGATCATTCCATTGGGTAGATTGGGAATTAATATCTTCAGGAAATGATAGGATCCAGTGGATAAAATACTGGCTTGATGATTAGGTGGGCTATGGAAGATTAGGGAATAATGAGATCCAATAGTTCAGATAAGGTGGGACCCAGTAGAAGAAGAAATCATGGGTTCAGTAGACTAGGTATTGGGTTAGATATATCTGGTGGGTTAAGTATGAAATCCAGTAGATTTGGTAAGAATGAAACCCAGTAGATCTAAAATTTGCCATGTTGATTTGGCAAGGTATGAAGGACATCTAGTAGACCAGGACAGAATGGGATGTAGTGGATCCAGCATGGACTATTTGATGGATGGTAGCACTGAGGGGAAAGTTGGATTCTTGGAATGGTCAGAATGATACAAAAATTCTCAATGTTTTATGTAGCAGCATCACAGGCAGCACTTTACCCCCTATACTGGGATTTTATCGTTTACTCCCTGTACTGGGAACCTATCTTTTACCCCCGTATTGGGAAATTACATTGTATCTTCTGTGTAATGTAAACATTTCTGTCATTTGTCAAATTTTGAAATGAAAATGATTTATAGAGATTGGAAATAAACCTTTACAATGAAAGTCAACCTCTTATATTCCTGGACTCTATATCGCTGGTTTAGAGGAGGGAAGTGAAAATGGCTGAAGACCACAAATGGCTGATTCTGACCCTCAGCTTTGCATCCTGAGGCCACGCCTGGGCGGAGATTGTGGGAAGGTGTACAGGAAGGTGTATTTTGTGTATCCAACCTTCAGAGGAAGATTACCTCCCAAGGTTCTGGGAACCAAGAAAAGTCCAGTTTGCTGACCGCTCACTGTATTCTCCAAATTCTGAACATCACACTCAAGCCCTATAAAGTCTATGGGAGCCAAATCTTTTATTTAGGGCCTTTTTTAGGGTTAAATCGCAACCTTTTGGGAAAAAAAGAGCACAAGGAGCTGGCCACGAGGGACATGGACCGGCTTCTGTCTATAAACAAAGTGGGAATCCTGGGTGACTTCATTGACCAAGTTTAGTCATGACCATTTTAGGTCAATGATGTCACCCAGGGTTCTCAGTCCTCCTCCCCCCACCCCCTTACAAATTACCCTAAAAAAAAAAAAAAAAAAAAAAAAAAGGTGTGGGGTCTCCCTCACAATTCAGCCTTACCTTATCCAGAGTATCAGAGTATAGTATTGATTTTGTGGGGGACCCCGTACAAGGTGTTTTTTTTTCATTGCAATACTCTGTTGTGTCAGAACAAAAAATATGAGACCCCAATCTAAGCATGCAGCCTGGCTTGCAAGGTTGGGGTGGGGGAGGTGGAGCAAGCATGAACACCCCCCCAAACTATACCAGGCCAACTAACTTCAGCATTGACAGGGTACCTTGCAAAAGGGGGGCAACAAAGCCAGGCACATTGTCCAGATGTTGGACCTCATCCCAACATCTGATGCCCTAAGAGCATGTTGGGGGGACTTATTGGAATGTGGGATTCCCAAAATAAGAGAGGGCCCAGATATGTTGGATAAGAAGGCCTGGCTCACAGTCTCTTGAGGTCAGGACTCTGTGCAGGCCAGTCAAGTTCCTCCACCCAAACTCACTCATCCATGTTTTTATGGACCTTGCTTTGCACACTGGAACAAATCATTTGGTGGAGGGGGGATTATGGTGTGTGGGGGGGGGGGATATTAGTGTGGGGTTGTTTTTCAGGGGTGGGGTTTGGCCCCTTAGTTCCAGTAAAGGGAACTCTTAAGGCGTCGGCATACCAAGGCATTTTGGACAATTTCATGCTCCCAACTTTGTGGGAAGAGTTTGGGGACGATCCCTTCCTGTTCCAACATGACTGCCCACCAGTGCACAAAGCAAGGTCAATAAAGACATAGATGAGCGAGTTTGGGATGGAGGAACTTGACTGGCCTGCACAAAGTCCTGACCTTAACCCGATAGAACACCTCTGGAGACTGTGAGCCAGGCCTTCTCATCCAACATCAGTGCCTGACCTCACAAATGCTCTTCTGGAAGAATGGTCAAACCTTCCCATAGACACCCTCCTAAACCTTGTGGATGGCCTTCCCAGAAGAGGTGAAGCTGTTATAGCTGCAAAGGGCGGAGCCAACTCAATATTGAACCCTCCGGACTAAGACTGGGATGTCATTAAAGGTCATGTGTGTGTAAAGGCAGGCGTCCCAATACTTTTGGGAATATAGCGTATCTCTGTAGAGTAGATCAGACTTGTAGCGTGATACTTTTTGAAGAAGACAATAAATGAATACATCGGGGGGTGTAATTACAGCCGGCGTGCTCAGACTTGTGCCGTTCCCTGGGGTCCCCGCAGTCCTGTTCTCAGTCCGCACCCTCCAGATATCCAAAGATTACAGACAATTCACTTTCCTCCAAAGACTCCAAACAAATCCTTCCCACAGATCCTTCTAGAAGATATTCTGACATTTACCTGATGAGGGCGGATCACCGGATACACCACCAATCATCTACTACTGGGGGGATCACCTGATACACCACCAATCATCTACTACCGGGGGGATCACCGGATACACCACCAATCATCTACTACCAGGGGGATCACCGGATACACCACCAATCATCTACTACCGGGGGGATCACCGGATACACCACCAATCATCTACTACTGGGGGGATCACCGGATACACCACCAATCATCTACTACCAGTGTGATCACCGGATACACCACCAATCATCTACTACCGGGGGGATCACGTGATACACCACCAATCATCTACTACCGGGGGGATCACCGGATACACAGGATACACCACCAATCATCTACTACCGGGGGATCACCGGATACACCACCAATCATCTACTACCGGGGGGATCACCGGATACACCGGATACACCACCAATCATCTACTACCGGGGGGATCACCGGATACACCACCAATCATCTACTACCGGAGGGATCACCTGATACACCACCAATCATCTACTACCGGGGGGATCACCGGATACACCACCAATCATCTACTACCGGGGGGATCACCGGATACACCACCAATCATCTACTACCGGGGGGATCACCTGATACACCACCAATCATCTACTACCGGGGGATCACCGGATATACCACCAATCATCTACTACCGGGGGGATCACCGGATACACCACCAATCATCTACTACCAGTGTGATCACCGGATACACCACCAATCATCTACTACCGGGGGGATCACGTGATACACCACCAATCATCTACTACCGGGGGGATCACCGGATACACCACCAATCATATACTACCAGTGGGATCACCGGATACACCATCAATCATCTACTACCGGGGGGATCACCGGATACACCACCAATCATCTACTACCGGGGGGATCACCAGATAAACCACCAATCATCGACTACCGGGGGGATCACCGGATACACCACCAATCATCTACTACTGGGGGATCACCGGATATACCACCAATCATTTACTACCGGGGGGATCACCGGATACACCACCAATCATCTACTACCGGGGGGATCACCGGATATACCACCAATCATCTACTACCGGGGGGATCACCGGATACACCACCAATCATCTACTACCGGGGGGATCACCTGATACACAACCAATCATCTACTACCGGGGGGATCACCGGATACACCACCAATCATCTACTACCGGGGGGATCACCAGATAAACCACCAATCATCGACTACCGGGGGGATCACCGGATACACCACCAATCATCTACTACTGGGGGATCACCGGATATACCACCAATCATTTACTACCGGGGGGATCACCGGATACACCACCAATCATCTACTACCGGGGGGATCACCGGATATACCACCAATCATCTACTACCGGGGGGATCACCGGATACACCACCAATCATCTACTACCGGGGGGATCACCTGATACACAACCAATCATCTACTACTGGGGGGATCACCTGATACACCACCAATCATCTACTACCGGGGGGATCACCGGATACACAGGATACACCACCAATCATCTACTACCGGGGGATCACCGGATACACCACCAATCATCTACTACCGGGGGGATCACCGGATACACCGGATACACCACCAATCATCTACTACCGGGGGATCACCGGATACACCACCAATCATCTACTACCGGGGGGATCACCGGATACACCGGATACACCACCAATCATCTACTACCGGGGGGATCACCGGATACACCACCAATCATCTACTACCGGAGGGATCACCTGATACACCACCAATCATCTACTACCGGGGGGATCACCGGATACACCACCAATCATCTACTACCGGGGGGATCACCTGATACACCACCAATCATCTACTACCGGGGGATCACCGGATATACCACCAATCATCTACTACCGGGGGCATCACCGGATACACCACCAATCATCTACTACCGGGGGGATCACAGGATACACCGGATACACCACCAATCATCTACTACCGGGGGGATCACCTGATACACCACCAATCATCTACTACCGGGGGGATCACCGGATACACCACCAATCATCTACTACCAGTGTGATCACCGGATACACCACCAATCATCTACTACCGGGGGGATCACGTGATACACCACCAATCATCTACTACCGGGGGGATCACCGGATACACCACCAATCATATACTACCAGTGGGATCACCGGATACACCATCAATCATCTACTACCGGGGGGATCACCGGATACACCACCAATCATCTACTACCGGGGGGATCACCGGATATACCACCAATCATCTACTACCGGGGGGATCACCGGATACACCACCAATCATCTACTACCGGGGGGATCACCTGATACACAACCAATCATCTACTACTGGGGGGATCACCTGATACACCACCAATCATCTACTACCGGGGGGATCACCGGATACACAGGATACACCACCAATCATCTACTACCGGGGGATCACCGGATACACCACCAATCATCTACTACCGGGGGGATCACCGGATACACCGGATACACCACCAATCATCTACTACCGGGGGATCACCGGATACACCACCAATCATCTACTACCGGGGGGATCACCGGATACACCACCAATCATCTACTACCGGAGGGATCACCTGATACACCACCAATCATCTACTACCGGGGGGATCACCGGATACACCACCAATCATCTACTACCGGGGGGATCACCTGATACACCACCAATCATCTACTACCGGGGGATCACCGGATATACCACCAATCATCTACTACCGGGGGCATCACCGGATACACCACCAATCATCTACTACCGGGGGGATCACAGGATACACCGGATACACCACCAATCATCTACTACCGGGGGGATCACCTGATACACCACCAATCATCTACTACCGGGGGGATCACCGGATACACCACCAATCATCTACTACCAGTGTGATCACCGGATACACCACCAATCATCTACTACCGGGGGGATCACGTGATACACCACCAATCATCTACTACCGGGGGGATCACCGGATACACCACCAATCATATACTACCAGTGGGATCACCGGATACACCATCAATCATCTACTACCGGGGGGATCACCGGATACACCACCAATCATCTACTACCGGGGGGATCACCAGATAAACCACCAATCATCGACTACCGGGGGGATCACCGGATACACCACCAATCATCTACTACTGGGGGATCACCGGATATACCACCAATCATTTACTACCGGGGGGATCACCGGATACACCACCAATCATCTACTACCGGGGGGATCACCGGATATACCACCAATCATCTACTACCGGGGGGATCACCGGATACACCACCAATCATCTACTACCGGGGGGATCACCTGATACACAACCAATCATCTACTACTGGGGGGATCACCTGATACACCACCAATTATCTACTACCGGGGGGATCACTGGATACACCACCAATCATCTACTACCAGGGGGGATCACCGGATACACCACCAATCATCTACTACTGGGGGATCACCGGATACACCACCAATCATCTACTACCGGGGGGATCACCAGATACACCACCAATCATCTACTACCGGGGGGATCACCAGATACACCACCAATCATCTACTACCGGGGGGATCACCGGATACACCACCAATCATCTACTACCGGGGAGATCACCGGATACACCACCAATCATTTACTACCGGGGGATCACTGGATACACCACCAATCATCTACTACCGGGGGGATCACCGGATACACCACCAATCATCTACTACTGGGGGATCACCGGATACACCACCAATCATTTACTACCGGGGGGATCACCGGATACACCACCAATCATCTACAACTGGGGAGATCACCGGATACACCACCAATCATCTACTACGGGGGGATCTCCGGATACACCACCAATCATCTACTACCGGGGGGATCACCGGATACACCACCAATCATCTACTACCGGGGGGATCACCGGATATACCACCAATCATCTACTACCGGGGGGATCACCGGATACACCACCAATCATCTACTACCGGGGGGATCACCTGATACACAACCAATCATCTACTACTGGGGGGATCACCTGATACACCACCAATCATCTACTACCGGGGGGATCACCGGATACACAGGATACACCACCAATCATCTACTACTGGGGGATCACCGGATACACCACCAATCATCTACTACCGGGGGGATCACCGGATACACCGGATACACCACCAATCATCTACTACCGGGGGATCACCGGATACACCACCAATCATCTACTACCGGGGGGATCACCGGATACACCACCAATCATCTACTACCGGGGAGATCACCGGATATACCACCAATCATCTACTACCGGGGGGATCACCGGATACACCACCAATCATCTACTACCGGGGAGATCACCGGATACACCACCAATCATCTACTACTGGGGGGGATCACCGGATACACCACCAATCATCTACTACCGGGGAGATCACCGGATACACCACCAATCATCTACTACCGGGGGGATCACCGGATATACCACCAATCATCTACTACCGGGGTGATCACCGGATTTACCACCAATCATCTACTACCGGGGGGATCACCGGATACACCACCAATCATCTACTACTGGGGAGATCACCGGATACACCACCAATCATCTACAACCGGGGAGATCACCGGATATACCACCAATCATCTACTACCGGGGGATCACTGGATATACCACCAATCATCTACTACCGGGGGGATCACCGGATACACCACCAATCATCTACTACCGGGGGGATCACCGGATACACCACCAATCATCTACTACCGGGGGGATCATCGGATGCACCACCAATCATCTACTACCGGGGGGATCACCGGATACACCACCAATCATCTACTACCGGGGGGATCACCGGATACACCACCAATCATTTACTACCGGGGGGATCACCGGATACACCACCAATCAACTACTACCGGGGGGGATCACCGGATACACCACCAATCATCTACTACTGGGGAGATCACCAGATACACCACCAATCATCTACTACCGGGGAGATTACCGGATACACCACCAATCATCTACTACCGGGGGATCACCGGATATACCACCAATCATCTACTACCGGGGAGATCACCGGATACACCACCAATCATTTACTACCGGGGGGATCACCGGATACACCACCAATCAACTACTACCGGGGGGGATCACCGGATACACCACCAATCATCTACAACCGGGGAGATCACCGGATACACCACCAATCATCTACTACCGGGGAGATCAGATCACCGGATATACCACCAATCATCTACTACCGGGGGGATCACCGGATATACCACCAATCATCTACTACCGGGGGGATCTCCGGATACACCACCAATCATTTACTACCGGGGGGATCACCGGATACACCACCAATCATCTACTACCGGGGGGATCACCGGATATACCACCAATCATCTACTACCGGGGGGATCACCGTATACACCACCAATCATCTACTACCGGGGGGATCACCTGATACACAACCAATCATCTACTACTGGGGGGATCACCTGATACACCACCAATCATCTACTACCGGGGGGATCACCGGATACACCACCAATCATCTACTACCGGGGGATCACCGGATACACCACCAATCATCTACTACCGGGGGGATCACCGGATACACCGGATACACCACCAATCATCTACTACCGGGGGGATCACCGGATACACCACCAATCATCTACTACCGGGGGGATCACCGGATACACCGGATACACCACCAATCATCTACTACCGGGGGGATCACCGGATACACCACCAATCATCTACTACCGGAGGGATCACCTGATACACCACCAATCATCTACTACCGGGGGGATCACCGGATACACCACCAATCATCTACTACCGGGGGGATCACCTGATACACCACCAATCATCTACTACCGGGGGATCACCGGATATACCACCAATCATCTACTACCGGGGGCATCACCGGATACACCACCAATCATCTACTACCGGGGGGATCACCTGATACACCACCAATCATCTACTACCGGGGGGATCACCGGATACACCACCAATCATCTACTACCGGGGGGATCACCTGATACACCACCAATCATCTACTACCGGGGGGATCACCGGATACACCACCAATCATCTACTACCAGTGTGATCACCGGATACACCACCAATCATCTACTACCGGGGGGATCACGTGATACACCACCAATCATCTACTACCGGGGGGATCACCGGATACACCACCAATCATATACTACCAGTGGGATCACCGGAGACACCATCAATCATCTACTACCGGGGGGATCACCGGATACACCACCAATCATCTACTACCGGGGGGATCACCAGATAAACCACCAATCATCGACTACCGGGGGGATCACCGGATACACCACCAATCATCTACTACTGGGGGATCACCGGATATACCACCAATCATTTACTACCGGGGGGATCACCGGATACACCACCAATCATCTACTACCGGGGGGATCACCGGATATACCACCAATCATCTACTACCGGGGGGATCACCGGATACACCACCAATCATCTACTACCGGGGGGATCACCTGATACACAACCAATCATCTACTACTGGGGGGATCACCTGATACACCACCAATTATCTACTACCGGGGGGATCACTGGATACACCACCAATCATCTACTACCAGGGGGGATCACCGGATACACCACCAATCATCTACTACTGGGGGATCACCGGATACACCACCAATCATCTACTACCGGGGGGATCACCAGATACACCACCAATCATCTACTACCGGGGGGATCACCAGATACACCACCAATCATCTACTACCGGGGGGATCACCGGATACACCACCAATCATCTACTACCGGGGAGATCACCGGATACACCACCAATCATTTACTACCGGGGGATCACTGGATACACCACCAATCATCTACTACCGGGGGGATCACCGGATACACCACCAATCATCTACTACTGGGGGATCACCGGATACACCACCAATCATTTACTACCGGGGGGATCACCGGATACACCACCAATCATCTACAACTGGGGAGATCACCGGATACACCACCAATCATCTACTACCGGGGGGATCACCGGATACACCACCAATCATCTACTACTGGGGGGATCACCGGATACACCACCAATCATCTACTACCGGGGAGATCACCGGATATACCACCAATCATCTACTACCGGGGGGATCACCGGATACACCACCAATCATCTACTACCGGGGGGATCACCGGATACACCACCAATCATCTACTACCGGGGGGATCACCGGATACACCACCAATCATCTACTACCGGGGGGATCATCGGATGCACCACCAATCATCTACTACCGGGGGGATCACCGGATACACCACCAATCATCTACTACCGGGGGGATCACCGGATACACCACCAATCATTTACTACCGGGGGGATCACCGGATACACCACCAATCAACTACTACCGGGGGGGATCACCGGATACACCACCAATCATCTACTACTGGGGAGATCACCAGATACACCACCAATCATCTACTACCGGGGAGATTACCGGATACACCACCAATCATCTACTACCGGGGGATCACCGGATATACCACCAATCATCTACTACCGGGGAGATCACCGGATACACCACCAATCATTTACTACCGGGGGGATCACCGGATACACCACCAATCAACTACTACCGGGGGGGATCACCGGATACACCACCAATCATCTACAACCGGGGAGATCACCGGATACACCACCAATCATCTACTACCGGGGAGATCACCGGATATACCACCAATCATCTACTACCGGGGGGGATCACCGGATACACCACCAATCATCTACTACCGGGGGATCACCGGATACACCACCAATTATCTACTACCGGGGGGATCACCGGATACACCACCAATCATCTACTACCGGGGGGATCACCGGATACACCACCAATCATCTACTACCGGGGGGATCACCAGATACACCACCAATCATCTACTACCGGGGAGATCACCGGATACACCACCAATCATCTACTACCGGGGGATCACCGGATACACCACCAATCATCTACTACCGGGGGGATCACCGGATACACCACCAATAATCTACTACCGGGGGGGATCACCGGATACACCACCAATCATCTACTACCGGGGGGATCACCGGATACACCACCAATCATCTACTACCGGGGGGATCACCGGATACACCACCAATCATCTACTACCGGGGAGATTACCGGATACACCACCAATCATCTACTACCGGGGGATCACCGGATATACCACCAATCATCTACTACCGGGGAGATCACCGGATACACCACCAATCATTTACTACCGGGGGGATCACCGGATACACCACCAATCAACTACTACCGGGGGGGATCACCGGATACACCACCAATCATCTACAACCGGGGAGATCACCGGATACACCACCAATCATCTACTACCGGGGAGATCACCGGATATACCACCAATCATCTACTACCGGGGGGGATCACCGGATACACCACCAATCATCTACTACCGGGGGATCACCGGATACACCATCAATCATCTACTACCGGGGGATCACCGGATACACCACCAATTATCTACTACCGGGGGGATCACCAGATACATCACCATTCATGTACTACCGGGGGGATCACCGGATACACCACCAATCATCTACTACCGGGGGGATCACCGGATACACCACCAATCATCTACTACCGGGGGGATCACCAGATACACCACCAATCATCTACTACCGGGGAGATCACCGGATACACCACCAATCATCTACTACCGGGGGATCACCGGATACACCACCAATCATCTACTACCGGGGGGATCACCGGATACACCACCAATAATCTACTACCGGGGGGGATCACCGGATACACCACCAATCATCTACTACCGGGGGGATCACCGGATACACCACCAATCATCTACTACCGGGGGGATCACCGGATACACCACCAATCATCTACTACGGGGGGATCACCATGTACACCACCAATCATCTACTACCGGGGGGATCACCGGATACACCACCAATCATCTACTACCGGGGGGATCACCGGATACACCACCAATCATCTACTACTGGGGGGATCACCGGATACACCACCAATCATCTACTACCAGGGGGATCACCGGATACACCACCAATCATCTACTACCGGGGGGATCACCAGATACACCACAAATCATCTACAACCGGGGAGATCACCGTATACACCACCAATCATCTACTACCGGGGGGATGACCGGATACACCACCAATCAGCTACTACTGGGGGGATCACTGGATACACCACCAATCATCTACTACCGGGGAGATCACCGGATATACCACCAATCATCTACTACCAGGGGGGATCACCGGATACACCACCAATCATCTACTACCGGGGTGATCAACGGATACACCACCAATCATCTACAACCGGGGAGATCACCGGATACACCACCAATCATCTACTACTGGGGGGATCACCGGATACACCACCAATCATCTACTACCGGGGGGGATCACCGGATACACCACCAATCATTTACTACCGGGGAGATCACCGGATACACCACCAATCATCTACAACTGGGGAGATCACCGGATACACCACCAATCATCTACTACCGGGGGGATCACTGGATACACCACCAATCATCTACTACCGGGGAGATCACTGGATATACCACCAATCATCTACTACCGGGGGGATCACCGGATACACCACCAATCATCTACTACCGGGGAGATCACCGGATATACCACCAATCATCTACTACCGGGGGGATCACCGGATACACCACCAATCATCTACTACCGGGGAGATCACCGGATATACCACCAATCATCTACTACTGGGGGGGATCACCGGATACACCACCAATCATCTACTACCGGGGAGATCACCGGATACACCACCAATCATCTACTACCGGGGGGATCACCGGATATACCACCAATCATCTACTACCGGGGTGATCACCGGATTTACCACCAATCATCTACTACCGGGGGGATCACCGGATACACCACCAATCATCTACTACTGGGGAGATCACCGGATACACCACCAATCATCTACAACTGGGGAGATCACCGGATATACCACCAATCATCTACTACCGGGGGATCACTGGATATACCACCAATCATCTACAACCGGGGAGATCACCGGATATACCACCAATCATCTACTACTGGGGAGATCACCGGATACACCACCAATCATCTACAACCGGGGAGATCACCGGATACACCACCAATCATCTACTACCGGGGAGATCAGATCACCGGATATACCACCAATCATCTACTACCGGGGGGATCACCGGATATACCACCAATCATCTACTACTGGGGGGATCTCCGGATACACCACCAATCATCTCCTACCGGGGGGATCACCGGATACACCACCAATCATCTACTATCGGGGGGATCACCGGATACACCACCAATCATCTACTACCGGGGGGATCACCGGATACACCACCAATCATCTACTACCGGGGGGATCACCGGATACACCACCAATCATCTACTACCGGGGGGATCACCGGATACACCACCAATCATCTACTACCGGGGGGATCACCAGATACACCACCAATCATCTACAACCGGGGAGATCACCGTATACACCACCAATCATCTACTACCGGGGGGATGACCGGATACACCACCAATCAGCTACTACTGGGGGGATCACTGGATACACCACCAATCATCTACTACCGGGGAGATCACCGGATATACCACCAATCATCTACTACCGGGGGGGATCACCGGATACACCACCAATCATCTACTACCGGGGTGATCACCGGATACACCACCAATCATCTACAACCGGGGAGATCACCGGATACACCACCAATCATCTACTACTGGGGGGATCACCGGATACACCACCAATCATCTACTACCGGGGGGGATCACCGGATACACCACCAATCATTTACTACCGGGGAGATCACCGGATACACCACCAATCATCTACAACTGGGGAGATCACCGGATACACCACCAATCATCTACTACCGGGGGGATCACCGGATACACCACCAATCATCTACTACCGGGGAGATCACTGGATATACCACCAATCATCTACTACCGGGGGGATCACCGGATACACCACCAATCATCTACTACCGGGGAGATCACCGGATATACCACCAATCATCTACTACCGGGGGGATCACCGGATACACCACCAATCATCTACTACCGGGGAGATCACCGGATATACCACCAATCATCTACTACTGGGGGGGATCACCGGATACACCACCAATCATCTACTACCGGGGAGATCACCGGATACACCACCAATCATCTACTACCGGGGGGATCACCGGATATACCACCAATCATCTACTACCGGGGTGATCACCGGATTTACCACCAATCATCTACTACCGGGGGGATCACCGGATACACCACCAATCATCTACTACTGGGGAGATCACCGGATACACCACCAATCATCTACAACCGGGGAGATCACCGGATATACCACCAATCATCTACTACCGGGGGGATCACCGGATATACCACCAATCATCTACAACCGGGGAGATCACCGGATATACCACCAATCATCTACAACCGGGGAGATCACCGGATATACCACCAATCATCTACTACTGGGGAGATCACCGGATACACCACCAATCATCTACAACCGGGGAGATCACCGGATACACCACCAATCATCTACTACCGGGGAGATCAGATCACCGGATATACCACCAATCATCTACTACCGGGGGGATCACCGGATATACCACCAATCATCTACTACTGGGGGGATCTCCGGATACACCACCAATCATCTACTACCGGGGGGATCACCGGATACACCACCAATCATCTACTATCGGGGGGATCACCGGATACACCACCAATCATCTACTACCGGGGGGATCACCGGATACACCACCAATCATCTACTACCGGGGGGATCACCGGATACACCACCAATCATCTACTACCGGGGGGATCACCTGATACACCACCAATCATCTACTACTGGGGGGATCATCGGATACACCACCAATCATCTACTACCGGGGGGATCACCGGATACACCACCAATCATCTACTACTGGGGGGATCACTGGATACACCACCAATCATCTACTACCGGGGGGATCACCGGATACACCACCAATCATCTACTACCTGGGGGATCACTGGATACACCACCAATCATCTACTACCGGGGGGATCACCGGATACACCACCAATCATCTACTACCGGGGGGATCACCGGATACACCACCAATCATCTACTATCGGGGGGATCACCGGATACACCACCAATCATCTACTACCGGGGGGATCACCGGATACACCACCAATCATCTACTACCGGGGGGATCACCGGATATACCACCAATCATCTACTACCGGGGGGATCACCGGATACACCACCAATCATCTACTATCGGGGGGATCACCGGATACACCACCAATCATCTACTACCGGGGGAATCACCGGATACACCACCAATCATCTACTACCGGGGGGATCACCGGATATACCACCAATCATCTACTACCGGGGGGATCACCGGATACACCACCAATCATCTACTACCGGGGGGATCACCGGATACACCACCAATCATCTACTACCGGGGGGATCACCGGATACACCACCAATCATCTACTACCGGGGGGATCACCGGATACACCACCAATCATCTACTACCGGGGGGATCACCGGATACACCACCAATCATCTACTACCGGGGAGATCACCGGATACACCACCAATCATCTACTACCGGGGGGATCACCGGATACACCACCAATCATCTACTACCAGTGTGATCACCGGATACACCACCAATCATCTACTACCGGGGGGATCACTGGGGTTCAATATCAGCTGTGTCTCTGTCCAGCCCCCAACACCTAGAACTATGACATGCTGATCACAGATCCCCCAGTACAAATCTACCCCCCCCACAACAATACCTGACCCCCTCCCCCTACACCCCCCCACACAACACCTGTCAATCATAATCCCAATCATCATCTAATAAACGTGTTGAATGTTCTGCAGAGCCAATCAGAATGATGCTTTAATAATATATCCTATTATTACTATTAGATAAAGGGTTCAACCCGCCCCAGGCTTGGGTAGTGGGGGCAGGGCTGACTAAAACTACAGATACATTATTGATCGATCAGTTATTGAAAATGCCCAGAAAATCCACCCAGAGGTGTGCCAGCTGTAGGCAGCTCTATGACATAACACCGCGCACGCCGATTACATTACCGCCCCCCATCATCATGATACCATATAACGCAATGGAGAGGAGTCATTACCAGAAACCCTTCCCTGAGCCAGCCAATCACCATCATCCAATAATCAACCACTGAAGAGCGAGCGCAAATCCCCCGATATTCCATCAATGACACCAAAGACGTCACAGAATCCATGATATATCCCATCAATACTCTGCTCCTTCCCCAAGACTCTCCTCTCCTGAAATACTCTGCTCCTTCCTCCAGACTCTCCTCTCCTGAAATACTCTGCTCCTTCCTCAAGACTCTCCTCTCCTGAAATACTCTGCTCCTTCCTCCAGACTCTCCTCTCCTGAAATACTCTGCTCCTTCCCCAAGACTCTCCTCTCCTGAAATACTCTGCTCCTTCCCCAAGACTCTCCTCTCCTGAAATACTCTGCTCCTTCCTCCAGACTCTCCTCTCCTGAAATACTCTGCTCCTTCCCCAAGACTCTCCTCTCCTGAAATACTCTGCTCCTTCCCCAAGACTCTCCTCTCCTGAAATACTCTGCTCCTTCCTCCAGACTCTCCTCTCCTGAAATACTCTGCTCCTTCCTCCAGACTCTCCTCTCCTGAAATACTCTGCTCCTTCCTACAGACTCTCCTCTCCTGAAATACTCTGCTCCTTCCTCCAGACTCTCCTCTCCTGAAATACTCTGCTCCTTCCTCCAGACTCTCCTCTCCTGAAATACTCTGCTCCTTCCTCCAGACTCTCCTCTCCTGAAATACTCTGCTCCTTCCCCAAGACTCTCCTCTCCTGAAATACTCTGCTCCTTCCTCCAGACTCTCCTCTCCTGAAATACTCTGCTCCTTCCCCAAGACTCTCCTCTCCTGAAATACTCTGCTCCTTCCCCAAGACTCTCCTCTCCTGAAATACTCTGCTCCTTCCTCCAGACTCTCCTCTCCTGAAATACTCTGCTCCTTCCTCCAGACTCTCCTCTCCTGAAATACTCTGCTCCTTCCTACAGACTCTCCTCTCCTGAAATACTCTGCTCCTTCCTCCAGACTCTCCTCTCCTGAAATACTCTGCTCCTTCCCCAAGACTCTCCTCTCCTGAAATACTCTGCTCCTTCCCCAAGACTCTCCTCTCCTGAAATACTCTGCTCCTTCCTCCAGACTCTGCTCTCCTGAAATACTCTGCTCCTTCCTCCAGACTCTCCTCTCCTGAAATACTCTGCTCCTTCCCCAAGACTCTCCTCTCCTGAAATACTCTGCTCCTTCCCCAAGACTCTCCTCTCCTGAAATACTCTGCTCCTTCCCCAAGACTCTCCTCTCCTGAAATACTCTGCTCCTTCCCCAAGACTCTCCTCTCCTGAAATACTCTGCTCTTTCCTCCTCTCTCTCCTCTCCTGAAATACTCTGCTCCTTCCTCCAGACTCTGCTCTCCTGAAATACTCTGCTCCTTCCTCTAGACTCTCCTCTCCTGAAATACTCTGCTCCTTCCTCCAGACTCTCCTCTCCTGAAATACTCTGCTCCTTCCTCCAGACTCTCCTCTCCTGAAATACTCTGCTCCTTCCTCCAGACTCTCCTCTCCTGAAATATTCTGCTCCTTCCTCCACACTCTCCTTTCCTGAAATACTCTTCTCCTTCCTCCAGACTCTCCTCTCCTTAAATACTCTGCTCCTTCCTACAGACTCTCCTCTCCTGAAGTACTCTGCTCCTTTCTCTAGACTCTCCTCTCCGGAAATACTCTGCTCCTTCCTCCTCTCTCTCCTCTGCTGAAATACTCTGCTCCATCCTCCAGACTCTCCTCTCCTGAAATACTCTGCTCCTTCCTACAGACTCTCCTCTCCTGAAATACTCTGCTCCTTCCTACAGACTCTCCTCTCCTGAAATACTCTGCTCCTTCCTCCAGACTCTCCTTTCCTGAAATACTCTGCTCCTTCCTCCAGACTCTCCTTTCCTGAAATACTCTTCTCCTTCCTCAAGACTCTCCTCTCCTGAAATACTCTGCTCCTTCCTCCAGACTCTCCTCTCCTGAAATACTCTGCTCCTTCCTCCAGACTCTCCTCTCCTGAAATACTCTGCTCCTTCCTCCAGACTCTCCTCTCCTGAAATACTCTGCTCCTTCCTACAGACTCTCCTCTCCTGAAATACTCTGCTCCTTTCTCTAGACTCTCCTCTCCTGAAATACTCTGCTCCTTCCTCCTCTCTCTCCTCTCCTGAAATACTCTGCTCCTTCCTCCAGACTCTCCTCTCCTGAAATACTCTGCTCCTTTCTCTAGACTCTCCTCTCCTGAAATACTCTGCTCCTTCCTCCTCTCTCTCCTCTCCCGAAATACTCTGCTCCATCCTCCAGACTCTCCTCTCCTGAAATACTCTGCTCCTTCCTACAGACTCTCCTCTCCTGAAATACTCTGCTCCTTCCTCCAGACTCTCCTCTCCTGAAATACTCTGCTCCATCCTCCAGACTCTCCTCTCCTGAAATACTCTGCTCCTTCCTCCAGACTCTCCTCTCCTGAAATACTCTGCTCCTTCCTACAGACTCTCCTCTCCTGAAATACTCTGCTCCTTCTTCCAGACTCTCCTCTCCTGAAATACTCTGCTCCTTCCTACAGACTCTCCTCTCCTGAAATACTCTGCTCCTTCCTACAGACTCTCCTCTCCTGAAATACTCTGCTCCTTCCTCAAGACTCTCCTCTCCTGAAATACTCTGCTCCTTCCTCCAGACTCTCCTTTCCTGAAATACTCTGCTCCTTCCTCCAGACTCTCCTTTCCTGAAATACTCTTCTCCTTCCTCAAGACTCTCCTCTCCTGAAATACTCTGCTCCTTCCTCCAGCCTCTCCTTTCCTGAAATACTCTGCTCCTTCCTCCAGACTCTCCTCTCCTGAAATACTCTGCTCCTTCCTACAGACTCTCCTCTCCTGAAATACTCTGCTCCTTCCTCCAGACTCTCCTCTCCTGAAATACTCTGCTCCTTCCTCCAGACTCTCCTCTCCTGAAATACTCTGCTCCTTCCTCCAGACTCTCCTCTCCTGAAATACTCTTCTCCTTCCTCCAGACTCTGCTCTCCTGAAATACTCTGCTCCTTCCTCCAGACTCTCCTCTCCTGAAATACTCTGCTCCTTCCTCCAGACTCTCCTCTCCTGAAATACTCTGCTCCATCCTCCAGACTCTCCTCTTCTGAAATACTCTTCTCCTTCCTCCAGACTCTGCTCTCCTGAAATACTCTGCTCCTTCCTCCAGACTCTCCTCTCCTGAAATACTCTTCTCCTTCCTCCAGACTCTGCTCTCCTGAAATACTCTGCTCCTTCCTCCAGACTCTCCTCTCCTGAAATACTCTGCTCCTTCCTACAGACTCTCCTCTCCTGAAATACTCTTCTCCTTCCTCCAGACTCTCCTCTCCTGAAATACTCTGCTCCTTCCTCCAGACTCTCCTCTCCTGAAATACTCTGCTCCTTCCTCCAGACTCTCCTCTCCTGAAATACTCTACTCCTTCCTACAGACTCTCCTCTCCTGAAATACTCTGCACCTTCCTCCAGACTCTCCTCTCCTGAAATACTCTGCTCCTTCCTCCAGACTCTCCTCTCCTGAAATACTCTGCTCCTTCCTCCAGACTCTCCTCTCCTGAAATACTCTGCTCCTTCCTCCAGACTCCCCTTTCCTGAAATACTCTGCTCCTTCCTCCAGACTCTCCTCTCCTGAAATACTCTGCTCCTTCCTCCAGACTCTCCTCTCCTGAAATACTCTGCTCCTTCCTACAGACTCTCCTCTCCTGAAATACTCTGCTCCTTCCTCCAGCCTCTCCTTTCCTGAAATACTCTGCTCCTTCCTCCAGACTCTCCTCTCCTGAAATACTCTGCTCCTTCCTACAGACTCTCCTCTCCTGAAATACTCTGCTCCTTCCTCCAGACTCTCCTCTCCTGAAATACTCTGCTCCTTCCTCCAGACTCTCCTCTCCTGAAATACTCTGCTCCTTCCTCCAGACTCTCCTCTCCTGAAATACTCTTCTCCTTCCTCCAGACTCTGCTCTCCTGAAATACTCTGCTCCTTCCTCCAGACTCTCCTCTCCTGAAATACTCTGCTCCTTCCTCCAGACTCTCCTCTCCTGAAATACTCTGCTCCTTCCTCCAGACTCTCCTCTCCTGAAATACTCTTCTCCTTCCTCCAGACTCTCCTCTCCTGAAATACTCTGCTCCTTCCTCCAGACTCTCCTCTCCTGAAATACTCTTCTCCTTCCTCCAGACTCTGCTCTCCTGAAATACTCTGCTCCTTCCTCCAGACTCTCCTCTCCTGAAATACTCTGCTCCTTCCTACAGACTCTCCTCTCCTGAAATACTCTGCTCCTTCCTCCAGACTCTCCTCTCCTGAAATACTCTGCTCCTTCCTCCAGACTCTCCTCTCCTGAAATACTCTGCTCCTTCCTCCAGACTCTCCTCTCCTGAAATACTCTGCTCCTTCCTACAGACTCTCCTCTCCTGAAATACTCTACTCCTTCCTACAGACTCTGCTCTCCTGAAATACTCTTCTCCTTCCTCCAGACTCTCCTCTCCTGAAATACTCTGCTCCTTCCTCCAGACTCTCCTTTCCTGAAATACTCTGCTCCTTCCTCAAGACTCTCCTCTCCTGAAATACTCTGCTCCTTCCTCCAGACTCTCCTTTCCTGAAATACTCTGCTCCTTCCTCCAGACTCTCCTCTCCTGAAATACTCTGCTCCTTCCTCCAGACTCTCCTCTCCTGAAATACTCTGCTCCTTCCTCCAGACTCTCCTTTTCTGAAATACTCTGCTCCTTCCTCCAGACTCTCCTTTCCTGAAATACTCTGCTCCTTCCTCCAGACTCTCCTTTCCTGAAATACTCTTCTCCTTCCTCCAGACTCTCCTCTCCTGAAATACTCTGCTCCTTCCTCCAGACTCACCTCTCCTGAAATACTCTGCACCTTCCTCCAGACTCTCCTCTCCTGAAATACTCTGCTCCTTCCTCCAGACTCTCCTCTCCTGAAATACTCTACTCCTTCCTACAGACTCTCCTCTCCTGAAATACTCTGCACCTTCCTCCAGACTCTCCTCTCCTGAAATACTCTGCTCCTTCCTCCAGACTCTCCTCTCCTGAAATACTCTGCTCCTTCCTCCAGACTCTCCTCTCCTGAAATACTCTGCTCCTTCCTCCAGACTCTCCTCTCCTGAAATACTCTGCTCCTTCCTCCAGACTCTCCTCTCCTGAAATACTCTGCTCCTTCCTCCAGACTCTCCTCTCCTGAAATACTCTGCTCCTTCCTACAGACTCTCCTCTCCTGAAATACTCTTCTCCTTCCTCCAGACTCTCCTCTCCTGAAATACTCTGCTCCTTCCTCCAGACTCTCCTCTCCTGAAATACTCTGCTCCTTCCTCCAGACCCTCCTCTCCTGAAATACTCTGCTCCTTCCTACAGACTCTCCTCTCCTGAAATACTCTGCTCCTTCCTCCAGACTCTCCTCTCCTGAAATACTCTGCTCCTTCCTACAGACTCTCCTCTCCTGAAATACTCTGCTTCTTCCTCCAGACTCTCCTTTCCTGAAATACTCTGCTCCTTCCTCCAGACTCTCCTCTCCTGAAATACTCTGCTCCTTCCCCAAGACTCTCCTCTCCTGAAATACTCTGCTCCTTTCCCAAGACTCTCCTTTCCTGAAATACTCTGCTCCTTCCTCCAGACTCTCCTCTCCTGAAATACTCTGCTCCTTCCTACAGACTCTCCTCTCCTGAAATACTCTGCTCCTTCCTCCAGACTCTCCTCTCCTGAAATACTCTGCTCCTTCCTACAGACTCTCCTCTCCTGAAATACTCTGCTCCTTCCTCCAGACTCTCCTCTCCTGAAATACTCTGCTCCTTCCTACAGACTCTCCTCTCCTGAAATACTCTGCTCCTTCCTCCAGACTCTCCTCTCCTGAAATACTCTGCTCCTTCCTCCAGACTCTCCTCTCCTGAAATACTCTGCTCCTTCCTCCAGACTCTCCTCTCCTGAAATACTCTGCTCCTTCCTCCAGACTCTCCTCTCCTGAAATACTCTGCTCCTTCCTCCAGACTCTCCTCTCCTGAAATACTCTGCTCCTTCCTCCAGACTCTCCTCTCCTGAAATACTCTGCTCCTTCCTACAGACTCTCCTCTCCTGAAATACTCTGCTCCTTCCTCCAGACTCTCCTTTCCTGAAATACTCTGCTCCTTCCTCCACACTCTCCTTTCCTGAAATACTCTTCTCCTTCCTCCAGACTCTCCTCTCCTGAAATACTCTGCTCCTTCCTCCAGACTCTCCTTTCCTGAAATACTCTGCTTCTTCCTCCAGACTCTCCTTTCCTGAAATACTCTGCTCCTTCCTCCAGACTCTCCTCTCCTGAAATACTCTGCTCCTTTCCCAAGACTCTCCTCTCCTGAAATACTCTGCTCCTTCCTCCAGACTCTCCTCTCCTGAAATACTCTGCTCCTTCCTCCAGACTCTCCTTTCCTGAAATACTCTGCTCCTTCCCCAAGACTCTCCTCTCCTGAAATACTCTGCTCCTTCCTCCAGGCTCTCCTCTCCTGAAATACTCTGCTCCTTCCTCCAGACTCTCCTCTCCTGAAATACTCTGCTCCTTCCTCCAGACTCTCCTTTCCTGAAATACTCTGCTCCTTCCTACAGACTCTCCTCTCCTGAAATACTCTGCTCCTTCCTACAGACTCTCCTCTCCTGAAATACTCTACTCCTTCCTCCAGACTCTCCTCTCCTGAAATACTCTGCTCCTTCCCCAAGACTCTCCTCTCCTGAAATACTCTGCTCCTTCCCCAAGACTCTCCTCTCCTGAAATACTCTGCTCTTTCCTCCTCTCTCTCCTCTCCTGAAATACTCTGCTCCTTCCTCCAGGCTCTCCTCTCCTGAAATACTCTGCTCCTTCCTCCAGACTCTCCTCTCCTGAAATACTCTGCTCCTTCCTCCAGACTCTCCTCTCCTGAAATACTCTGCTCCTTCCTCCAGACTCTCCTCTCCTGAAATACTCTGCTCCTTCCTCCAGACTCTCCTCTCCTGAAATATTCTGCTCCTTCCTCCACACTCTCCTTTCCTGAAATACTCTTCTCCTTCCTCCAGACTCTCCTCTCCTTAAATACTCTGCTCCTTCCTACAGACTCTCCTCTCCTGAAGTACTCTGCTCCTTTCTCTAGACTCTCCTCTCCTGAAATACTCTGCTCCTTCCTCCTCTCTCTCCTCTGCTGAAATACTCTGCTCCATCCTCCAGACTCTCCTCTCCTGAAATACTCTGCTCCTTCCTACAGACTCTCCTCTCCTGAAATACTCTGCTCCTTCCTCCAGACTCTCCTTTCCTGAAATACTCTGCTCCTTCCTCCAGACTCTCCTTTCCTGAAATACTCTTCTCCTTCCTCAAGACTCTCCTCTCCTGAAATACTCTGCTCCTTCCTCCAGACTCTCCTCTCCTGAAATACTCTGCTCCTTCCTCCAGACTCTCCTCTCCTGAAATACTCTGCTCCTTCCTCCAGACTCTCCTCTCCTGAAATACTCTGCTCCTTCCTACAGACTCTCCTCTCCTGAAATACTCTGCTCCTTTCTCTAGACTCTCCTCTCCTGAAATACTCTGCTCCTTCCTCCTCTCTCTCCTCTCCTGAAATACTCTGCTCCTTCCTCCAGACTCTCCTCTCCTGAAATACTCTGCTCCTTTCTCTAGACTCTCCTCTCCTGAAATACTCTGCTCCTTCCTCCTCTCTCTCCTCTCCCGAAATACTCTGCTCCATCCTCCAGACTCTCCTCTCCTGAAATACTCTGCTCCTTCCTACAGACTCTCCTCTCCTGAAATACTCTGCTCCATCCTCCAGACTCTCCTCTCCTGAAATACTCTGCTCCTTCCTCCAGACTCTCCTCTCCTGAAATACTCTGCTCCTTCCTACAGACTCTCCTCTCCTGAAATACTCTGCTCCTTCCTCCAGACTCTCCTCTCCTGAAATACTCTGCTCCTTCCTACAGACTCTCCTCTCCTGAAATACTCTGCTCCTTCCTCAAGACTCTCCTCTCCTGAAATACTCTGCTCCTTCCTCCAGACTCTCCTTTCCTGAAATACTCTGCTCCTTCCTCCAGACTCTCCTTTCCTGAAATACTCTTCTCCTTCCTCAAGACTCTCCTCTCCTGAAATACTCTGCTCCTTCCTCCAGCCTCTCCTTTCCTGAAATACTCTGCTCCTTCCTCCAGACTCTCCTCTCCTGAAATACTCTGCTCCTTCCTCCAGACTCTCCTCTCCTGAAATACTCTGCTCCTTCCTCCAGCCTCTCCTTTCCTGAAATACTCTGCTCCTTCCTACAGACTCTCCTCTCCTGAAATACTCTGCTCCTTCCTCCAGACTCTCCTCTCCTGAAATACTCTTCTCCTTCCTCCAGACTCTGCTCTCCTGAAATACTCTGCTCCTTCCTCCAGACTCTCCTCTCCTGAAATACTCTGCTCCTTCCTACAGACTCTCCTCTCCTGAAATACTCTTCTCCTTCCTCCAGACTCTCCTCTCCTGAAATACTCTACTCCTTCCTACAGACTCTCCTCTCCTGAAATACTCTGCTCCTTCCTCCAGACTCTCCTCTCCTGAAATACTCTGCTCCTTCCTCCAGACTCTCCTCTCCTGAAATACTCTTCTCCTTCCTCCAGACTCTGCTCTCCTGAAATACTCTGCTCCTTCCTCCAGACTCTCCTCTCCTGAAATACTCTGCTCCTTCCTCCAGACTCTCCTCTCCTGAAATACTCTGCTCCTTCCTCCAGACTCTCCTCTCCTGAAATACTCTTCTCCTTCCTCCAGACTCTGCTCTCCTGAAATACTCTGCTCCTTCCTCCAGACTCTCCTCTCCTGAAATACTCTTCTCCTTCCTCCAGACTCTGCTCTCCTGAAATACTCTGCTCCTTCCTCCAGACTCTCCTCTCCTGAAATACTCTGCTCCTTCCTACAGACTCTCCTCTCCTGAAATACTCTGCTCCTTCCTCCAGACTCTCCTCTCCTGAAATACTCTGCTCCTTCCTCCAGACTCTCCTCTCCTGAAATACTCTGCTCCTTCCTCCAGACTCTCTTTTCCTGAAATACTCTGCTCCTTCCTCAAGACTCTCCTCTCCTGAAATACTCTGCTCCTTCCTCCAGACTCTCCTTTCCTGAAATACTCTGCTCCTTCCCCAAGACTCTCCTCTCCTGAAATACTCTGCTCCTTCCTCCAGACTCTCCTCTCCTGAAATACTCTGCTCCTTCCTCCAGACTCTCCTTTTCTGAAATACTCTGCTCCTTCCTCCAGACTCTCCTTTCCTGAAATACTCTGCTCCTTCCTCCAGACTCTCCTTTCCTGAAATACTCTTCTCCTTCCTCCAGACTCTCCTCTCCTGAAATACTCTGCTCCTTCCTCCAGACTCACCTCTCCTGAAATACTCTGCTCCTTCCTCCAGACTCTCCTCTCCTGAAATACTCTGCACCTTCCTCCAGACTCTCCTCTCCTGAAATACTCTGCTCCTTCCTCCAGACTCTCCTCTCCTGAAATACTCTACTCCTTCCTACAGACTCTCCTCTCCTGAAATACTCTGCACCTTCCTCCAGACTCTCCTCTCCTGAAATACTCTGCTCCTTCCTCCAGACTCTCCTCTCCTGAAATACTCTGCTCCTTCCTCCAGACTCTCCTCTCCTGAAATACTCTGCTCCTTCCTCCAGACTCTCCTCTCCTGAAATACTCTGCTCCTTCCTCCAGACTCTCCTCTCCTGAAATACTCTGCTCCTTCCTCCAGACTCTCCTCTCCTGAAATACTCTGCTCCTTCCTACAGACTCTCCTCTCCTGAAATACTCTGCTCCTTCCTCCAGACTCTCCTCTCCTGAAATACTCTGCTCCTTCCTCCAGACTCTCCTCTCCTGAAATACTCTGCTCCTTCCTCCAGACCCTCCTCTCCTGAAATACTCTGCTCCTTCCTACAGACTCTCCTCTCCTGAAATACTCTGCTCCTTCCTCCAGACTCTCCTCTCCTGAAATACTCTGCTCCTTCCCCAAGACTCTCCTCTCCTGAAATACTCTGCTTCTTCCTCCAGACTCTCCTTTCCTGAAATACTCTGCTCCTTCCTCCAGACTCTCCTCTCCTGAAATACTCTGCTCCTTCCCCAAGACTCTCCTCTCCTGAAATACTCTGCTCCTTTCCCAAGACTCTCCTTTCCTGAAATACTCTGCTCCTTCCTCCAGACTCTCCTCTCCTGAAATACTCTGCTCCTTCCTACAGACTCTCCTCTCCTGAAATACTCTGCTCCTTCCTCCAGACTCTCCTCTCCTGAAATACTCTGCTCCTTCCTACAGACTCTCCTCTCCTGAAATACTCTGCTCCTTCCTCCAGACTCTCCTCTCCTGAAATACTCTGCTCCTTCCTACAGACTCTCCTCTCCTGAAATACTCTGCTCCTTCCTCCAGACTCTCCTCTCCTGAAATACTCTGCTCCTTCCTCCAGACTCTCCTCTCCTGAAATACTCTGCTCCTTCCTCCAGACTCTCCTCTCCTGAAATACTCTACTCCTTCCTCCAGACTCTCCTCTCCTGAAATACTCTGCTCCTTCCTCCAGACTCTCCTCTCCTGAAATACTCTGCTCCTTCCTCCAGACTCTCCTTTCCTGAAATACTCTGCTCCTTCCTCCACACTCTCCTTTCCTGAAATACTCTTCTCCTTCCTCCAGACTCTCCTCTCCTGAAATACTCTGCTCCTTCCTCCAGACTCTCCTCTCCTGAAATACTCTGCTCCTTCCTCCAGACTCTCCTTTCCTGAAATACTCTGCTTCTTCCTCCAGACTCTCCTTTCCTGAAATACTCTGCTCCTTCCTCCAGACTCTCCTCTCCTGAAATACTCTGCTCCTTTCCCAAGACTCTCCTCTCCTGAAATACTCTGCTCCTTCCTCCAGACTCTCCTCTCCTGAAATACTCTGCTCCTTCCTCCAGACTCTCCTCTCCTGAAATACTCTGCTCCTTCCTCCAGACTCTCCTCTCCTGAAATACTCTGCTCCTTCCTCCAGACTCTCCTTTCCTGAAATACTCTGCTCCTTCCTACAGACTCTCCTCTCCTGAAATACTCTGCTCCTTCCTACAGACTCTCCTCTCCTGAAATACTCTACTCCTTCCTCCAGACTCTCCTCTCCTGAAATACTCTGCTCCTTCCCCAAGACTCTCCTCTCCTGAAATACTCTGCTCCTTCCCCAAGACTCTCCTCTCCTGAAATACTCTTCTCCTTCCTCCAGACTCTGCTCTCCTGAAATACTCTGCTCCTTCCTCTAGACTCTCCTCTCCTGAAATACTCTGCTCCTTCCTCCAGACTCTCCTCTCCTGAAATACTCTGCTCCTTCCTCCAGACTCTCCTCTCCTGAAATACTCTGCTCCTTCCTCCAGACTCTCCTCTCCTGAAATATTCTGCTCCTTCCTCCACACTCTCCTTTCCTGAAATACTCTTCTCCTTCCTCCAGACTCTCCTCTCCTTAAATACTCTGCTCCTTCCTACAGACTCTCCTCTCCTGAAGTACTCTGCTCCTTTCTCTAGACTCTCCTCTCCTGAAATACTCTGCTCCTTCCTCCTCTCTCTCCTCTGCTGAAATACTCTGCTCCATCCTCCAGACTCTCCTCTCCTGAAATACTCTGCTCCTTCCTACAGACTCTCCTCTCCTGAAATACTCTGCTCCTTCCTACAGACTCTCCTCTCCTGAAATACTCTGCTCCTTCCTCCAGACTCTCCTTTCCTGAAATACTCTGCTCCTTCCTCCAGACTCTCCTTTCCTGAAATACTCTTCTCCTTCCTCAAGACTCTCCTCTCCTGAAATACTCTGCTCCTTCCTCCAGACTCTCCTCTCCTGAAATACTCTGCTCCTTCCTCCAGACTCTCCTCTCCTGAAATACTCTGCTCCTTCCTCCAGACTCTCCTCTCCTGAAATACTCTGCTCCTTCCTACAGACTCTCCTCTCCTGAAATACTCTGCTCCTTTCTCTAGACTCTCCTCTCCTGAAATACTCTGCTCCTTCCTCCTCTCTCTCCTCTCCTGAAATACTCTGCTCCTTCCTCCAGACTCTCCTCTCCTGAAATACTCTGCTCCTTTCTCTAGACTCTCCTCTCCTGAAATACTCTGCTCCTTCCTCCTCTCTCTCCTCTCCCGAAATACTCTGCTCCATCCTCCAGACTCTCCTCTCCTGAAATACTCTGCTCCTTCCTACAGACTCTCCTCTCCTGAAATACTCTGCTCCATCCTCCAGACTCTCCTCTCCTGAAATACTCTGCTCCTTCCTCCAGACTCTCCTCTCCTGAAATACTCTGCTCCTTCCTACAGACTCTCCTCTCCTGAAATACTCTGCTCCTTCCTCCAGACTCTCCTCTCCTGAAATACTCTGCTCCTTCCTACAGACTCTCCTCTCCTGAAATACTCTGCTCCTTCCTCAAGACTCTCCTCTCCTGAAATACTCTGCTCCTTCCTCCAGACTCTCCTTTCCTGAAATACTCTGCTCCTTCCTCCAGACTCTCCTTTCCTGAAATACTC
The DNA here is from genome assembly GCF_042186555.1 of Aquarana catesbeiana. NCBI lineage: Eukaryota > Metazoa > Chordata > Amphibia > Anura > Ranidae > Aquarana > Aquarana catesbeiana. The sequence goes on from NC_133332.1 coordinate 1,242,427, forward strand.
TTCTCCTTCCTCAAGACTCTCCTCTCCTGAAATACTCTGCTCCTTCCTCCAGCCTCTCCTTTCCTGAAATACTCTGCTCCTTCCTCCAGACTCTCCTCTCCTGAAATACTCTGCTCCTTCCTACAGACTCTCCTCTCCTGAAATACTCTGCTCCTTCCTCCAGACTCTCCTCTCCTGAAATACTCTGCTCCTTCCTCCAGACTCTCCTCTCCTGAAATACTCTGCTCCTTCCTCCAGACTCTCCTCTCCTGAAATACTCTTCTCCTTCCTCCAGACTCTGCTCTCCTGAAATACTCTGCTCCTTCCTCCAGACTCTCCTCTCCTGAAATACTCTGCTCCTTCCTCCAGACTCTCCTCTCCTGAAATACTCTGCTCCTTCCTCCAGACTCTCCTCTCCTGAAATACTCTTCTCCTTCCTCCAGACTCTGCTCTCCTGAAATACTCTGCTCCTTCCTCCAGACTCTCCTCTCCTGAAATACTCTTCTCCTTCCTCCAGACTCTGCTCTCCTGAAATACTCTGCTCCTTCCTCCAGACTCTCCTCTCCTGAAATACTCTGCTCCTTCCTACAGACTCTCCTCTCCTGAAATACTCTTCTCCTTCCTCCAGACTCTCCTCTCCTGAAATACTCTACTCCTTCCTACAGACTCTCCTCTCCTGAAATACTCTGCACCTTCCTCCAGACTCTCCTCTCCTGAAATACTCTGCTCCTTCCTCCAGACTCTCCTCTCCTGAAATACTCTGCTCCTTCCTCCAGACTCTCCTCTCCTGAAATACTCTGCTCCTTCCTCCAGACTCTCCTCTCCTGAAATACTCTGCTCCTTCCTCCAGACTCTCCTCTCCTGAAATACTCTGCACCTTCCTCCAGACTCTCCTCTCCTGAAATACTCTGCTCCTTCCTCCAGACTCTCCTCTCCTGAAATACTCTGCTCCTTCCTCCAGACTCTCCTCTCCTGAAATACTCTACTCCTTCCTACAGACTCTCCTCTCCTGAAATACTCTGCACCTTCCTCCAGACTCTCCTCTCCTGAAATACTCTGCTCCTTCCTCCAGCCTCTCCTTTCCTGAAATACTCTGCTCCTTCCTCCAGACTCTCCTCTCCTGAAATACTCTGCTCCTTCCTCCAGACTCTCCTCTCCTGAAATACTCTGCTCCTTCCTCCAGACTCTCCTCTCCTGAAATACTCTGCTCCTTCCTACAGACTCTCCTCTCCTGAAATACTCTGCACCTTCCTCCAGACTCTCCTCTCCTGAAATACTCTGCTCCTTCCTCCAGACTCCCCTTTCCTGAAATACTCTGCTCCTTCCTCCAGACTCTCCTCTCCTGAAATACTCTGCTCCTTCCTCCAGACTCTCCTCTCCTGAAATACTCTGCTCCTTCCTACAGACTCTCCTCTCCTGAAATACTCTGCTCCTTCCTCCAGACTCTCCTCTCCTGAAATACTCTGCTCCTTCCTCCAGACTCTCCTCTCCTGAAATACTCTGCTCCTTCCTCCAGACTCTCCTCTCCTGAAATACTCTTCTCCTTCCTCCAGACTCTCCTCTCCTGAAATACTCTGCTCCTTCCTCCAGACTCTCCTCTCCTGAAATACTCTGCTCCTTCCTCCAGACTCTCCTCTCCTGAAATACTCTGCTCCTTCCTACAGACTCTCCTTTCCTGAAATACTCTTCTCCTTCCTCAAGACTCTCCTCTCCTGAAATACTCTGCTCCTTCCTCCAGACTCTCCTCTCCTGAAATACTCTGCTCCTTCCTCCAGACTCTCCTCTCCTGAAATACTCTGCTCCTTCCTCCAGACTCTCCTCTCCTGAAATACTCTGCTCCTTCCTACAGACTCTCCTCTCCTGAAATACTCTGCTCCTTTCTCTAGACTCTCCTCTCCTGAAATACTCTGCTCCTTCCTCCTCTCTCTCCTCTCCTGAAATACTCTGCTCCTTCCTCCAGACTCTCCTCTCCTGAAATACTCTGCTCCTTTCTCTAGACTCTCCTCTCCTGAAATACTCTGCTCCTTCCTCCTCTCTCTCCTCTCCCGAAATACTCTGCTCCATCCTCCAGACTCTCCTCTCCTGAAATACTCTGCTCCTTCCTCCAGACTCTCCTCTCCTGAAATACTCTGCTCCTTCCTCCAGACTCTCCTCTCCTGAAATACTCTGCTCCTTCCTCCAGACTCTCCTCTCCTGAAATACTCTGCTCCTTTCTCTAGACTCTCCTCTCCTGAAATACTCTGCTCCTTCCTCCTCTCTCTCCTCTCCTGAAATACTCTGCTCCTTCCTCCAGACTCTCCTCTCCTGAAATACTCTGCTCCTTTCTCTAGACTCTCCTCTCCTGAAATACTCTGCTCCTTCCTCCTCTCTCTCCTCTCCCGAAATACTCTGCTCCATCCTCCAGACTCTCCTCTCCTGAAATACTCTGCTCCTTCCTACAGACTCTCCTCTCCTGAAATACTCTGCTCCTTCCTCAAGACTCTCCTCTCCTGAAATACTCTGCTCCTTCCTCCAGACTCTCCTTTCCTGAAATACTCTGCTCCTTCCTCCAGACTCTCCTCTCCTGAAATACTCTGCTCCTTCCTCCAGACTCTCCTCTCCTGAAATACTCTGCTCCTTCCTACAGACTCTCCTTTCCTGAAATACTCTTCTCCTTCCTCAAGACTCTCCTCTCCTGAAATACTCTGCTCCTTCCTCCAGACTCTCCTCTCCTGAAATACTCTGCTCCTTTCTCTAGACTCTCCTCTCCTGAAATACTCTGCTCCTTCCTCCTCTCTCTCCTCTCCCGAAATACTCTGCTCCATCCTCCAGACTCTCCTCTCCTGAAATACTCTGCTCCTTCCTCCAGACTCTCCTTTCCTGAAATACTCTGCTCCTTCCTCCAGACTCTCCTCTCCTGAAATACTCTGCTCCTTCCTCCAGACTCTCCTCTCCTGAAATACTCTGCTCCTTCCTCCAGACTCTCCTTTCCTGAAATACTCTTCTCCTTCCTCAAGACTCTCCTCTCCTGAAATACTCTGCTCCTTCCTCCAGACTCTCCTCTCCTGAAATACTCTGCTCCTTCCTACAGACTCTCCTCTCCTGAAATACTCTGCTCCTTCCTCCAGCCTCTCCTTTCCTGAAATACTCTGCTCCTTCCTCCAGACTCTCCTCTCCTGAAATACTCTGCTCCTTCCTACAGACTCTCCTCTCCTGAAATACTCTGCTCCTTCCTCCAGACTCTCCTCTCCTGAAATACTCTGCTCCTTCCTCCAGACTCTCCTCTCCTGAAATACTCTGCTCCTTCCTCCAGACTCTCCTCTCCTGAAATACTCTTCTCCTTCCTCCAGACTCTGCTCTCCTGAAATACTCTGCTCCTTCCTCCAGACTCTCCTCTCCTGAAATACTCTGCTCCTTCCTCCAGACTCTCCTCTCCTGAAATACTCTGCTCCTTCCTCCAGACTCTCCTCTCCTGAAATACTCTTCTCCTTCCTCCAGACTCTGCTCTCCTGAAATACTCTGCTCCTTCCTCCAGACTCTCCTCTCCTGAAATACTCTTCTCCTTCCTCCAGACTCTGCTCTCCTGAAATACTCTGCTCCTTCCTCCAGACTCTCCTCTCCTGAAATACTCTGCTCCTTCCTACAGACTCTCCTCTCCTGAAATACTCTGCTCCTTCCTCCAGACTCTCCTCTCCTGAAATACTCTGCTCCTTTCTCTAGACTCTCCTCTCCTGAAATACTCTGCTCCTTCCTCCTCTCTCTCCTCTCCCGAAATACTCTGCTCCATCCTCCAGACTCTCCTCTCCTGAAATACTCTGCTCCTTCCTCCAGACTCTCCTTTCCTGAAATACTCTGCTCCTTCCTCCAGACTCTCCTCTCCTGAAATACTCTGCTCCTTCCTCCAGACTCTCCTCTCCTGAAATACTCTGCTCCTTCCTCCAGACTCTCCTTTCCTGAAATACTCTTCTCCTTCCTCAAGACTCTCCTCTCCTGAAATACTCTGCTCCTTCCTCCAGCCTCTCCTTTCCTGAAATACTCTGCTCCTTCCTCCAGACTCTCCTCTCCTGAAATACTCTGCTCCTTCCTACAGACTCTCCTCTCCTGAAATACCCTGCTCCTTCCTCCAGACTCTCCTCTCCTGAAATACTCTGCTCCTTCCTCCAGACTCTCCTCTCCTGAAATACTCTGCTCCTTCCTCCAGACTCTCCTCTCCTGAAATACTCTTCTCCTTCCTCCAGACTCTGCTCTCCTGAAATACTCTGCTCCTTCCTCCAGACTCTCCTCTCCTGAAATACTCTGCTCCTTCCTCCAGACTCTCCTCTCCTGAAATACTCTGCTCCTTCCTCCAGACTCTCCTCTCCTGAAATACTCTTCTCCTTCCTCCAGACTCTGCTCTCCTGAAATACTCTGCTCCTTCCTCCAGACTCTCCTCTCCTGAAATACTCTTCTCCTTCCTCCAGACTCTGCTCTCCTGAAATACTCTGCTCCTTCCTCCAGACTCTCCTCTCCTGAAATACTCTGCTCCTTCCTACAGACTCTCCTCTCCTGAAATACTCTTCTCCTTCCTCCAGACTCTCCTCTCCTGAAATACTCTACTCCTTCCTACAGACTCTCCTCTCCTGAAATACTCTGCACCTTCCTCCAGACTCTCCTCTCCTGAAATACTCTTCTCCTTCCTCCAGACTCTGCTCTCCTGAAATACTCTGCTCCTTCCTCCAGACTCTCCTCTCCTGAAATACTCTGCTCCTTCCTACAGACTCTCCTCTCCTGAAATACTCTTCTCCTTCCTCCAGACTCTCCTCTCCTGAAATACTCTGCTCCTTCCTCCAGACTCTCCTCTCCTGAAATACTCTGCTCCTTCCTACAGACTCTCCTCTCCTGAAATACTCTACTCCTTCCTACAGACTCTGCTCTCCTGAAATACTCTGCTCCTTCCTCAAGACTCTCCTCTCCTGAAATACTCTGCTCCTTCCTCCAGACTCTCCTTTCCTGAAATACTCTGCTCCTTCCCCAAGACTCTCCTCTCCTGAAATACTCTGCTCCTTCCTCCAGACTCTCCTCTCCTGAAATACTCTGCTCCTTCCTCCAGACTCTCCTTTTCTGAAATACTCTGCTCCTTCCTCAAGACTCTCCTTTCCTGAAATACTCTGCTCCTTCCTCCAGACTCTCCTTTCCTGAAATACTCTTCTCCTTCCTCCAGACTCTCCTCTCCTGAAATACTCTGCTCCTTCCTCCAGACTCTCCTCTCCTGAAATACTCTGCTCCTTCCCCAAGACTCTCCTCTCCTGAAATACTCTGCTCCTTCCTCCAGACTCTCCTCTCCTGAAATACTCTGCTCCTTCCTACAGACTCTCCTCTCCTGAAATACTCTGCTCCTTCCTCCAGACTCTCCTCTCCTGAAATACTCTGCTCCTTCCTCCAGACTCTCCTCTCCTGAAATACTCTGCTCCTTCCTCCAGACTCTCCTCTCCTGAAATACTCTGCTCCTTCCTCCAGACTCTCCTCTCCTGAAATACTCTGCTCCTTCCTCCAGACTCTCCTCTCCTGAAATACTCTGCTCCTTCCTACAGACTCTCCTCTCCTGAAATACTCTGCTCCTTCCTCCAGACTCTCCTTTCCTGAAATACTCTGCTCCTTCCCCAAGACTCTCCTCTCCTGAAATACTCTGCTCCTTCCCCAAGACTCTCCTCTCCTGAAATACTCTGCTCCTTCCTCCAGACTCTCCTCTCCTGAAATACTCTGCTCCTTCCTCCAGACTCTCCTTTCCTGAAATACTCTGCTCCTTCCCCAAGACTCTCCTCTCCTGAAATACTCTGCTCCTTCCTCCAGACTCTCCTCTCCTGAAATACTCTGCTCCTTCCTACAGACTCTCCTCTCCTGAAATACTCTGCTCCTTCCTCCAGACTCTCCTTTCCTGAAATACTCTGCTCCTTCCCCAAGACTCTCCTCTCCTGAAATATTCTGCTCCTTCCCCAAGACTCTCCTCTCCTGAAATACTCTGCTCCTTCCTCCAGACTCTCCTTTCCTGAAATACTCTGCTCCTTCCCCAAGACTCTCCTCTCCTGAAATACTCTGCTCCTTCCTCCAGACTCTCCTCTCCTGAAATACTCTGCTCCTTTCCCAAGACTCTCCTCTCCTGAAATACTCTGCTCCTTCCTCCAGACTCTCCTCTCCTGAAATACTCTGCTCCTTCCTCCAGACTCTCCTCTCCTGAAATACTCTGCTCCTTCCTCCAGACTCTCCTCTCCTGAAATACTCTGCTCCTTCCTCCAGACTCTCCTCTCCTGAAATACTCTGCTCCTTCCTCCAGACTCTCCTTTCCTGAAATACTCTGCTCATAACTGATCTCCTCCACCCCCCATAACTGACCTCCTCCATCCCCCATAACTGATCTCCTCCACCCCCCATAACTGATCTCCTCCATCCCCCATAACTGAGCTCCTCCCTCCCCATAACTGATCTCCTCCATCCCCCATAACTGAGCTCCTCCGTCCCCCATAACTGAGGTCCTCCACCCCCCATAACTGAGCTCCTCCATCCCCCATAACTGAGCTCCTCCATCCCCCATAACTCAGCCCCTCCATCCCCCATAACTGAGGTCCTCCACCCCCCATAACTGAGCTCCTCCATCCCCCATAACTGAGCTCCTCCATCCCCCATAACTCAGCCCCTCCATCCCCCATAACTGATCTCCTCCACCCCCCCATAACTGAGCTCCTCCATCCCCCATAACTCAGCCCCTCCATCCCCCATAACTGATCTCCTCCACCCCCCCATAACTGAGCTCCTCCATCCCCCATAACTGATCTCCTCCACCTGTTGCCCTTCTCTGGATTGTCTCCAGCACCTCCTTCCTGAGGACTGGTGACCAGAACTGGACGGAATACTCCAGATGTGGCCGGACCAGAGTCATATGAAGTGGTTGAATTATAGTTGTTTCTTTTGAGTAAATCTCCTTCTTTTTAATGCACGTTAATAGATGTGAATGTAAAGCTCTGTATAAAATGACGCCACTATATAAGTACCTGTAATAAACACATCAAATATTCTGTTTGCTTTACTTCCAGCAGCCTGGCATTGCATGCCATTGAAGGGTCTGTCATCTTCTAGGACCCCCAGGTCCTCTCCGCTCTCCCCCTAGTCTGTCATCTTCTAGGACCCCCAAGTCCTCACCGCTCTCCCCCTAGTCTGTCATCTTCTAGGACCCCCAGGTCCTCTCCGCTCTCCCCCTAGTCTGTCATCTTCTAGGACCCCCAGGTCCTCTCCTCTCTCCCCCTAGTCTGTCATCTTCTAGGACCCCCAGGTCCTCTCCGCTCTCCCCCTAGTCTGTCATCTTCTAGGACCCCCAGGTCCTCTCCGCTCTCCCCCTAGTCTGTAATCTTCTAGGACCCCCAGGTCCTCTCCGCTCTCCCCCTAGTCTGTCATCTTCTAGGACCCCCAGGTCCTCTCCTCTCTAGGACCCCCAGGTCCTCTCCTCTCTCCCCCTAGTCTGTCATCTTCTAGGACCCCCAGGTCCTCTCCTCTCTCCCCCTAGTCTGTCATCTTCTAGGACCCCCAGGTCCTCTCCTCTCTCCCCCTAGTCTGTCATCTTCTAGGACCCCCAGGTCCTCTCCGCTCTCCCCCTAGTCTGTAATCTTCTAGGACCCCCAGGTCCTCTCCGCTCTCCCCCTAGTCTGTCATCTTCTAGGACCCCCAGGTCCTCTCCTCTCTAGGACCCCCAGGTCCTCTCCTCTCTCCCCCTAGTCTGTCATCTTCTAGGACCCCCAGGTCCTCTCCTCTCTCCCCCTAGTCTGTCATCTTCTAGGACCCCCAGGTCCTCTCCTCTCTCCCCCTAGTCTGTCATCTTCTAGGACCCCCAGGTCCTCTCCGCTCTCCCCCTAGTCTGTCATCTTCTAGGACCCCCAGGTCCTCTCCGCTCTCCCCCTAGTCTGTCATCTTCTAGGACCCCCAGGTCCTCTCCGCTCTCCCCCTAGTCTGTCATCTTCTAGGACCCCCAGGTCCTCTCCTCTCTCCCCCTAGTCTGTCATCTTCTAGGACCCCCAGGTCCTCTCCTCTCTCCCCCTAGTCTGTCATCTTCTAGGACCCCCAGGTCCTCTCCTCTCTCCCCCTAGTCTGTCATCTTCTAGGACCCCCAGGTCCTCTCCGCTCTCCCCCTAGTCTGTCATCTTCTAGGACCCCCAAGTCCTCTCCGCTCTCCCCCTAGTCTGTCATCTTCTAGGACCCCCAAGTCCTCTCCGCTCTCCCCCCAATTTGTCATCTTCTAGGACCCCCAGGTGCTCTCCTCTCTCCCCCTAGTCTGTCATCTTCTAGGACCCCCAGGTCCTCTCCGCTCTCCCCCTAGTCTGTCATCTTCTAGGACCCCCAGGTCCTCTCCGCTCTCCCCCTAGTCTGTCATCTTCTAGGACCCCCAGGTCCTCTCCGCTCTCCCCCTAGTCTGTCATCTTCTAGGACCCCCAAGTCCTCTCCGCTCTCCCCCCAATTTGTCATCTTCTAGGACCCCCAGGTCCTCTCCGCTCTCCCCCTAGTCTGTCATCTTCTAGGACCCCCAGGTCCTCTCCGCTCTCCCCCTAGTCTGTCATCTTCTAGGACCCCCAGGTCCTCTCCGCTCTCCCCCTAGTCTGTCATCTTCTAGGACCCCCAGGTCCTCTCCGCTCTCCCCCTAGTCTGTCATCTTCTAGGACCCCCAGGTCCTCTCCGCTCTCCCCCTAGTCTGTCATCTTCTAGGACCCCCAGGTGCTCTCCGCTCTCCCCCTAGTCTGTCATCTTCTAGGACCCCCAGGTCCTCTCCGCTCTCCCCCTAGTCTGTCATCTTCTAGGACCCCCAGGTCCTCTCCGCTCTCCCCCTAGTCTGTCATCTTCTAGGACCCCCAGGTCCTCTCCTCTCTAGGACCCCCAGGTCCTCTCCTCTCTCCCCCTAGTCTGTCATCTTCTAGGACCCCCAGGTCCTCTCCTCTCTCCCCCTAGTCTGTCATCTTCTAGGACCCCCAGGTCCTCTCCTCTCTCCCCCTAGTCTGTCATCTTCTAGGACCCCCAGGTCCTCTCCGCTCTCCCCCTAGTCTGTCATCTTCTAGGACCCCCAGGTCCTCTCCTCTCTCCCCCTAGTCTGTCATCTTCTAGGACCCCCAGGTCCTCTCCGCTCTCCCCCTAGTCTGTCATCTTCTAGGACCCCCAAGTCCTCTCCGCTCTCCCCCTAGTCTGTCATCTTCTAGGACCCCCAAGTCCTCTCCGCTCTCCCCCCAATTTGTCATCTTCTAGGACCCCCAGGTGCTCTCCTCTCTCCCCCTAGTCTGTCATCTTCTAGGACCCCCAGGTCCTCTCCGCTCTCCCCCTAGTCTGTCATCTTCTAGGACCCCCAGGTCCTCTCCGCTCTCCCCCTAGTCTGTCATCTTCTAGGACCCCCAGGTCCTCTCCGCTCTCCCCCCAATTTGTCATCTTCTAGGACCCCCAGGTCCTCTCCGCTCTCCCCCTAGTCTGTCATCTTCTAGGACCCCCAGGTCCTCTCCGCTCTCCCCCTAGTCTGTCATCTTCTAGGACCCCCAGGTCCTCTCCGCTCTCCCCCTAGTCTGTCATCTTCTAGGACCCCCAGGTCCTCTCCGCTCTCCCCCTAGTCTGTCATCTTCTAGGACCCCCAGGTCCTCTCCGCTCTCCCCCTAGTCTGTCATCTTCTAGGACCCCCAGGTCCTCTCCGCTCTCCCCCTAGTCTGTCATCTTCTAGGACCCCCAGGTGCTCTCCGCTCTCCCCCTAGTCTGTCATCTTCTAGGACCCCCAGGTCCTCTCCGCTCTCCCCCTAGTCTGTCATCTTCTAGGACCCCCAGGTCCTCTCCGCTCTCCCCCTAGTCTGTCATCTTCTAGGACCCCCAGGTCCTCTCCTCTCTAGGACCCCCAGGTCCTCTCCTCTCTCCCCCTAGTCTGTCATCTTCTAGGACCCCCAGGTCCTCTCCTCTCTCCCCCTAGTCTGTCATCTTCTAGGACCCCCAGGTCCTCTCCTCTCTCCCCCTAGTCTGTCATCTTCTAGGACCCCCAGGTCCTCTCCTCTCTCCCCCTAGTCTGTCATCTTCTAGGACCCCCAGGTCCTCTCCTCTCTCCCCCTAGTCTGTCATCTTCTAGGACCCCCAGGTCCTCTCCGCTCTCCCCCTAGTCTGTCATCTTCTAGGACCCCCAAGTCCTCTCCGCTCTCCCCCTAGTCTGTCATCTTCTAGGACCCCCAAGTCCTCTCCGCTCTCCCCCCAATTTGTCATCTTCTAGGACCCCCAGGTGCTCTCCTCTCTCCCCCTAGTCTGTCATCTTCTAGGACCCCCAGGTCCTCTCCGCTCTCCCCCTAGTCTGTCATCTTCTAGGACCCCCAGGTCCTCTCCGCTCTCCCCCTAGTCTGTCATCTTCTAGGACCCCCAGGTCCTCTCCGCTCTCCCCCTAGTCTGTCATCTTCTAGGACCCCCAAGTCCTCTCCGCTCTCCCCCCAATTTGTCATCTTCTAGGACCCCCAGGTCCTCTCCGCTCTCCCCCTAGTCTGTCATCTTCTAGGACCCCCAGGTCCTCTCCGCTCTCCCCCTAGTCTGTCATCTTCTAGGATCCCCAGGTCCTCTCCGCTCTCCCCCTAGTCTGTCATCTTCTAGGACCCCCAGGTCCTCTCCGCTCTCCCCCTAGTCTGTCATCTTCTAGGACCCCCAGGTCCTCTCCGCTCTCCCCCTAGTCTGTCATCTTCTAGGACCCCCAGGTCCTCTCCGCTCTCCCCCTAGTCTGTCATCTTCTAGGACCCCCAGGTGCTCTCCGCTCTCCCCCTAGTCTGTCATCTTCTAGGACCCCCAGGTCCTCTCCGCTCTCCCCCTAGTCTGTCATCTTCTAGGACCCCCAGGTCCTCTCCGCTCTCCCCCTAGTCTGTCATCTTCTAGGACCCCCAGGTCCTCTCCTCTCTAGGACCCCCAGGTCCTCTCCTCTCTCCCCCTAGTCTGTCATCTTCTAGGACCCCCAGGTCCTCTCCTCTCTCCCCCTAGTCTGTCATCTTCTAGGACCCCCAGGTCCTCTCCTCTCTCCCCCTAGTCTGTCATCTTCTAGGACCCCCAGGTCCTCTCCGCTCTCCCCCTAGTCTGTCATCTTCTAGGACCCCCAGGTCCTCTCCGCTCTCCCCCTAGTCTGTCATCTTCTAGGACCCCCAGGTCCTCTCCGCTCTCCCCCTAGTCTGTCATCTTCTAGGACCCCCAGGTCCTCTCCTCTCTCCCCCTAGTCTGTCATCTTCTAGGACCCCCAGGTCCTCTCCTCTCTCCCCCTAGTCTGTCATCTTCTAGGACCCCCAGGTCCTCTCCGCTCTCCCCCTAGTCTGTCATCTTCTAGGACCCCCAAGTCCTCTCCGCTCTCCCCCTAGTCTGTCATCTTCTAGGACCCCCAAGTCCTCTCCGCTCTCCCCCTAGTCTGTCATCTTCTAGGACCCCCAGGTGCTCTCCTCTCTCTCCCTAGTCTGTCATCTTCTAGGACCCCCAGGTCCTCTCCGCTCTCCCCCTAGTCTGTCATCTTCTAGGACCCCCAGGTCCTCTCCTCTCTGCCCCTAGTCTGTCATCTTCTAGGACCCCCAGGTCCTCTCCGCTCTCCCCCTAGTCTGTCATCTTCTAGGACCCCCAAGTCCTCACCGCTCTCCCCCTAGTCTGTCATCTTCTAGGACCCCCAGGTCCTCTCCTCTCTCCCCCTAGTCTGTCATCTTCTAGGACCCCCAGGTCCTCTCCGCTCTCCCCCTAGTCTGTCATCTTCTAGGACCCCCAGGTCCTCTCCGCTCTCCCCCTAGTCTGTCATCTTCTAGGACCCCCAGGTCCTCTCCGCTCTCCCCCTAGTCTGTCATCTTCTAGGACCCCCAGGTCCTCTCCGCTCTCCCCCTAGTCTGTCATCTTCTAGGACCCCCAGGTCCTCTCCGCTCTCCCCCTAGTCTGTCATCTTCTAGGACCCCCAAGTCCTCTCCGCTCTCCCCCTAGTCTGTCATCTTCTAGGACCCCCAGGTCCTCTCCGCTCTCCCCCTAGTCTGTCATCTTCTAGGACCCCCAGGTCCTCTCCGCTCTCCCCCTAGTCTGTCATCTTCTAGGACCCCCAGGTGCTCTCCGCTCTCCCCCTAGTCTGTCATCTTCTAGGACCCCCAGGTCCTCTCCGCTCTCCCCCTAGTCTGTCATCTTCTAGGACCCCCAGGTCCTCTCCGCTCTCCCCCTAGTCTGTCATCTTCTAGGACCCCCAGGTCCTCTCCTCTCTATAACCCCCAGGTCCTCTCCTCTCTCCCCCTAGTCTGTCATCTTCTAGGACCCCCAGGTCCTCTCCTCTCTCCCCCTAGTCTGTCATCTTCTAGGACCCCCAAGTCCTCACCGCTCTCCCCCTAGTCTGTCATCTTCTAGGACCCCCAGGTCCTCTCCTCTCTCCCCCTAGTCTGTCATCTTCTAGGACCCCCAGGTCCTCTCCTCTCTCCCCCTAGTCTGTCATCTTCTAGGACCCACAGGTCCTCGCTCTCCCCCTAGTCTGTCATCTTCTAGGACCCCCAGGTCCTCTCCTCTCTCCCCCTAGTCTGTCATCTTCTAGGACCCACAGGTCCTCGCTCTCCCCCTAGTCTGTCATCTTCTAGGACCCCCAGGTCCTCTCCGCTCTCCCCCTAGTCTGTCATCTTCTAGGACCCCCAGGTCCTCTCCGCTCTCCCCCTAGTCTGTCATCTTCTAGGACCCCCAGGTCCTCTCCGCTCTCCCCCTAGTCTGTCATCTTCTAGGACCCCCAGGTCCTCTCCGCTCTCCCCCTAGTCTGTCATCTTCTAGGACCCCCAGGTCCTCTCCGCTCTCCCCCTAGTCTGTCATCTTCTAGGACCCCCAGGTGCTCTCCGCTCTCCCCCTAGTCTGTCATCTTCTAGGACCCCCAGGTCCTCTCCGCTCTCCCCCTAGTCTGTCATCTTCTAGGACCCCCAGGTCCTCTCCTCTCTAGGACCCCCAGGTCCTCTCCGCTCTCCCCCTAGTCTGTCATCTTCTAGGACCCCCAGGTCCTCTCCGCTCTCCCCCTAGTCTGTCATCTTCTAGGACCCCCAGGTCCTCTCCTCTCTCCCCCTAGTCTGTCATCTTCTAGGACCCCCAAGTCCTCTCCTCTCTCTCCCTAGTCTGTCATCTTCTAGGACCCCCAGGTCCTCTCCGCTCTCCCCCTAGTCTGTCATCTTCTAGGACCCCCAGGTCCTCTCCTCTCTCCCCCTAGTCTGTCATCTTCTAGGACCCCCAGGTCCTCTCCGCTCTCCCCCTAGTCTGTCATCTTCTAGGACCCCCAAGTCCTCACCGCTCTCCCCCTAGTCTGTCATCTTCTAGGACCCCCAGGTCCTCTCCTCTCTCCCCCTAGTCTGTCATCTTCTAGGACCCCCAGGTCCTCTCCTCTCTCCCCCTAGTCTGTCATCTTCTAGGACCCCCAGGTCCTCTCCGCTCTCCCCCTAGTCTGTCATCTTCTAGGACCCCCAGGTCCTCTCCGCTCTCCCCCTAGTCTGTCATCTTCTAGGACCCCCAGGTCCTCTCCGCTCTCCCCCTAGTCTGTCATCTTCTAGGACCCCCAGGTCCTCTCCGCTCTCCCCCTAGTCTGTCATCTTCTAGGACCCCCAGGTCCTCTCCGCTCTCCCCCTAGTCTGTCATCTTCTAGGACCCCCAGGTCCTCTCCGCTCTCCCCCTAGTCTGTCATCTTCTAGGACCCCCAGGTCCTCTCCGCTCTCCCCCTAGTCTGTCATTTGCATTCATATTTTTAGCCCCCAAGTGAATGACATTTATTAATATTAAACCTCATTTTATTATTTATTTCAGGTACTTATATAGCGCCGTCAATTTACGCAGCGCTTTACATATACATTGTACATTCACATCAGTCCCTATACCCTCAAGGAGCTTACAATCTAAGGTCCCAACTCACATTCATACCTATACTGGGGACAATTAAACAGGATCCAATTAACCTACCAGCATGTCTTTGGAGTGTGGGAGGAAACCGGAGTACCCGGAGGAAACCCAACACAGGGAGAACATGCAAACTCCAGGCAGGTAGTGTCGTGGTCGGGATTTGAACCAGCAACCCTTCTTACTGCAAGGCGAGAGTGCTACCCACTACACCACTGTGCCGCCCACACAGTGATGATGCCCATTTCTCCGTCTGTCTTATTGTAGTACGTCCCCCTAGGGGGCTGCTGAGAATTACCTGCTCATCTGCACGGCCATGACCAAGTGAACCTTCCAACCCACCTGACACTCTGGGTTCAGACATCCCTGTAGCACTGCGTGGTAATAATCAAACAACTCAATATGAATAGGTTCTGAAATATTTTACGTGAACCAATAAGAGAAGTTCTTTTAGAGAGGGAGGTGATAATCTGCTGAGCCAAGATAAGAGCGCCAACTCAGCAAACCAGCCCCTTCCGAAGGCACAAAACAATGTTCAGCAACAACACTATTATATATATATATATACTCTCCCTAAAGGATGTTTCAGTTACGTATTTATGCTGCCACACAGAGAAAGATGTAATCTGGCCAATCTCCGCTTTACCGAAGGATAAAAGCAGGTCTATCAAAGAGTAGTATAGGGGGCCCTCTAAGTAATGACAAAGGAAGTTCCATGTTTGCAGATCTGATGTTCTTCGCTAGCTAGTTGGAGCTCGTTACCTGTAATCTGTTAGGGGCCTTGATGAAGTGAGTTCCTAGTAAGGAAGATCTAATGCCGCGTACACACGATCGCACTTTCCGACGGGAAATGTTGGCTGTGAGGTTGTTGGATGAAATGTCCTCTCCGTCGGACATTTGTTGTCAGACTTTCCAATCGTGTGTACACAAGTCCGTCACACAAAAGTTCACGCATGCTCGGGATCAAGTACGAGCCGGAAGCACTCAGTCTTCTAAAACTAGCGTTCGTAATGGAGATATCACATGACTAATGAACTTCCTTTTTATCGGCTCGCCGTACGTCTTGTACTTCACTACGTTCGTGATTGTTGGCCAACATTTGTGTGACCGTGTGTATACAAGACAAGTTGGAGCCAACAACCTTCGGACAAAACTCCACGGTTTTGTCGTTGGAACGTCCGATCGTGTGTTGTGTGAGCACAGTGTAATAACGTGTTCTTGGGGTGGAGATGTCTGTGGTCAGTGTCTCTAATGATGGCGATGGATAGATAAGGGTGGAGCTCTCTCCCTCACCAATGACCACATCACTCCGGTGTCTTCAGGAATGGAACTTGTGAAGCAGGTCTTGGTCTTCTGAGATGAAGCTTGTCACCCGCTCCCACACCGACAGGCAGGTGACCCCAGTAGTGTTGATGACAGGGGGTCCAACATAACAGAGCTAGGCCCTATAGGCCTTGGGTTGGAGGTGAGACTCCGTGTGGTAGGCCACGACCTCTCTCCATGTGGCACAGAGAGGTCCTTCTTGTGTCAGGAGGAAGAGACCCCTACAGGCTTTTGGCTCCCTTTATAGCCATTCCCAGCAATCTTCATGTTACAGCAAAGAACCCTGGGATGTGTAGTCTTAGGGTACATTGTTACAAAGCAACTATCTGAAGAAGAACAATTCCCACCACAATCCACAGATATGAGGTCACTGACCCCCCAAGGGACAAGCCACCAGAAAGTACGTCGTCCATATCGCTACATTATTATTGATCACCCTCAGGAGACGCCCACTTTATGATATATGTCATTGGAAAGTGTATATAGAGCCAAACCTTTTTTTTTTATTAGTTTTGGATGGAAGAGGGGAGGACTAGAACCCCGGCCAGGTGATTTTTTGCTCTCTATGTGCCATTGGAGAAATTTCTCTTCACTTCCTGTCCCAGGGGACACAAGAGGAAGTTAGAGGAAATCTCTCAAAGACAGTGAGAATTCCCCTCTAGATTGCTGTTCCCGGAAAAGGTGTTAGAAGATAGAAGATTTCCCCACAGAGACAACTCGAAAATCTTGCATTGCTCATCACTTCCTGTTTAATCGACACCAAGAAAAATAGTGAGTGAATCTCCCCAATGGGGACACAGATGGCAATGGACCAGATCTGTGCGGTCATCCAGTGTGAGACTTCCTGGAATAAACACCACCCACTGCTGCTCTCAATCCTTGTAATGGGTGGAGCCTGTTGGGCCCCTCCCACAGCTCTGCTCTCTCTCCTTGTTCAGGGGGACTGGTCTTGTCTCTGCCCCTCGTGTAGTGGGTGGAGCCTGCTGAGCCCCTCCCACAGCTCTGCTCTCTCTCCTTGTGCAGGGGGGCTGGTCTTGTCTCTGCCCCCTCCTGTAGTGGGTGGAGCCTGCTGAGCCCCTCCCACAGCTCTGCGCTCTCTCCTTGTGCAGGGGGGCTGGTCTTGTCTCCGCCCCCTCCTGTAGTGGGTGGAGCCTGCTGAGCCCCTCCCACAGCTCTGCTCTCTCTCCTTGTGCAGGGGGGCTGGTCTTGTCTCCGCCCCCTCCTGTAGTGGGTGGAGCCTGCTGAGCCCCTCCCACAGCTCTGCTCTCTCTCCTTGTGCAGGGGGGCTGGTCTTGTCTCCGCCCCCTCCTGTAGTGGGTGGAGCCTGCTGAGCCCCTCCCACAGCTCTGCTCTCTCTCCTTGTTCAGGGGGGCTGGTCTTGTCTCCTCATGTAGTGGGTGGAGCCTTCTTGGGCTCCTCCCACAGCTCCGCCCTCTGCACAGCCCAGTGATGATGTCACTAGTATATATAGAAGGTAATATCTGGGTCTGTGGAGGTCTTTGGTGATCACAGAGCGGATTTCTCTCCTTTGTGCTGATTGGGGAATATTATTAAATGACTTTTTTTTGTTCTCGGAGTTCAGCTTTAAATGTTCCACAGAAAACTGAGAGGAGAAGAGAGAAGAAAGTAGAATGTGGAGTGTGATATCCAATCAGCAGGTTGGGGGGCGTGTCTTTGACAGCGGAGGTCTAGTCGGGATCACCAGACTGGCTGAACAGAATCCCGGAACCATCATATATCTCCATCATTCGTCCCCCGCCCTCCTCCTGGTCACGTGACCTCCGCCGATCGGTCGCTCTCCTCGCAGGTGACGCACGCCCGACTCTCTGGTAACAATGCGCGTTTCTTTTTTTCTGATGATTATTTCCCGTTGCCGGGGAGACAAAGTGCTTCTATAAGATACGATTAATTATATGATTAGTGTCAGGACGAGCGATGAGTCATACGAGGCGATCGCTGCGCACATCGTCATGGCGACGACCCCGCCATCGGGTCCCTCGCATGGAAAAGCTGCGACAGCGAGATAACCCTTCCTCGCCGCGCCACCAAACCGCCACCAGGGCAACACACGACATAATCCTCGCCCTTTATGGGGGGGAGGGGGACGGAAATGTCTGTTGTGCCGGTCAGATCTCCAGAAATCCGCCATCGTCTCGCTATTCTTTACACCCGACAGCAAACATTTCCTGTATGCCAATTCTTACATGTGACGGCTGCATTCCTTTTCTAAAGACTTTCTTTCTTCTGGTTTCATCTGGTGATCCAGCCAGTAAGTCTGTTGTTTTTCACACGCTCTCCTGCAGATGTAGCAGTTAGCGGGGTGAGACAAACCATTTACCACTGACAGGGGTGCTTACAATGATCAGCTTTTATTTCTTGATGTAAAAACCTTTATCCCCAAAGGAGCAAATCTCTTCCTGTACCGGATTATAAAGTGTGATCTGGGGTTTGGCTTCAATTTGTTAGTGTAACTAAATCTGCTAGTCCATGTAACCCTCCCCTCCCCCCCAGACTGACAATGCTGCTGTCCACAGGTGCCCCCAGTGCTCCTTCATCCAGAGTGGGGGCGCTCTAATACAGGAGGTGTGCTACAGGCGGTGACGGCCCGTTCATTAGGGGCTCCGCCCCCCCATCAGTGTGTCCGCCCCTAATCTACATGCAGGGCACTGGACGCATGGATCCCAATGGGGGGAGGGGTTTGAAGAAGCACGTGATTAGAGTCAGAGGCCCTAATAGGCTTCTAAATGGGTGGGCTCGGGGGGGGCACAGCACTGAAAGGACAGGCGATCCTATTGGACGCCTAGGAGGAGGAGATGCCCGCCCCCCCTCGCAGCGCTGCCCGCCTGGAACCTAGATGGGATAAGTGCTGGATGATCGACCACCTGGACCCCCGGAAGCGGAAGTTGCCCCACCGGCTGACTGGGGGTGGGGGAGTTTGTTTGACGCCCCCCCAAATAAACAGCCGCCACTGGTTACTGGCCAGATCACCGGGTGAACACAGGGGGAGGGGTGTATTTGGGGGGAGGGGTGTATTGGGGGAGGGGTGTTTTTGGGGGGTGTATTTGGGGGGAGGGGTGTATTTGGGGGGTGTATTTGGGGGGGAGGGGTGTATTTGGGGGGGGGTTATTTGGGGGGAGGAGTGTATTTGGGGGGAGGGGTGTATTTGGGGGGGTGTATTTGGGGGGGAGGAGTGTATTTGGGGAGGGGTGTATTTGGGGGAGGGGTGTATTGGGGAGGGGTGTATTGGGGGGAGGAGTGTATTTGGAGGGGTGTATGTATTGGGGGGAGGAGTGTATTTGGGGGGAGGGGTGTATTTGGGGGAGGGGTGTATTGGGGAGGGGTGTATTTGGGGGGGAGGGGTGTATTGGGGGAGGGGTGTATTGGGGAGGAGTGTATTTGGGGGGGAGGGGTGTATTTGGGGGAGGGGTGTATTGGGGAGGGGTGTATTGGGGGGAGGGGTGTATTTGGGGGAGGGGTGTATTGGGGGAGGGGTGTATTGGGGGAGGAGTGTATTTGGAGGGGTGTATTGGGGGAGGAGTGTATTTGGGGGGAGGGGTGTATTTGGGGGAGGGGTGTATTGGGGGAGGGGTGTATTGGGGGAGGAGTGTATTGGGGGGAGGAGTGTATTTGGGGGGAGGGGTGTATTTGGGGGAGGGGTGTATTGAATGGAGGAGTGTATTTGGGGGGGTGTATTTGGGGGAGGGGTGTATTGGGGGAGGGGTGTATTGGGGGGAGGAGTGTATTTGGAGGGGTGTATTGGGGGGAGGAGTGTATTTGGGGGGAGGGGTGTATTTGGGGGAGGGGTGTATTGGGGGGAGGAGTGTATTTGGGGGGTGTATTGGGGGGAGGAGTGTATTTGGGGGAGGGGTGTATTGGGGGAGGGGTGTATTGGGGGGAGGAGTGTATTTGGGGGGGAGGGGTGTATTTGGGGGAGGGGTGTATTGGGGGAGGGGTGTATTGGGGGAGGAGTGTATTTGGGGGAGGGGTGTATTGGGGGAGGGGTGTATTGGGGGGAGGAGTGTATTTGGGGGGAGGGGTGTATTTGGGGGAGGGGTGTATTGGGGGAGGGGTGTATTGGGGGGAGGAGTGTATTTGGGGGGGAGGGGTGTATTTGGGGGAGGGGTGTATTGGGGGGAGAAGTGTATTTGGGGGGGAGGGGTGTATTTGGGGGAGGGGTGTATTGGGGGGAGGAGTGTATTTGGGGGGGAGGGGTGTATTTGGGGGAGGGGTGTATTGGGGGAGGGGTGTATTGGGGGGAGGAGTGTATTTGGGGGGGAGGGGTGTATTTGGGGGAGGGGTGTATTGGGGGGAGAAGTGTATTTGGGGGGGAGGGGTGTATTTGGGGGAGGGGTGTATTGGGGGGAGAAGTGTATTTGGGGGGGTGTATTTGGGAGGGTGTATTTTGGGTGTTTTCATTGCGATTTGATTTAGTATTGTTTCTATTTGTGTTTTTTTTCCTTTTTTTTCTATTTGATTGACATTTGTCTGCTGTCACTTTTCTTTTTTTTTTTTTCATTTTATACTAAAATATGTTAAAAAATTATAAGGAAATGAAAAAAAATAAAACAACTTAAAATAAAACAAAAAAACATAAAATAAAATAAAAATACAACATAAATGACAATAAAATAACAAAGATGGCGAAGGGCGTCTGAACCCCTCAGGAGACATTTCGGGGTGTATTCATATAAAAATGCGCATCGTTGTTCATCCGTCGTATTTTATGTAAATTCATTCCGGGTGAATGGTGAAAAGTCGAACGTTCCCCGGCTGTATTCTCTACTATTGGAATGTGTGAATGTGGAAAACGCCACATTATGACCAATAGATGGCGCTGACTATACCAGGAAATCAGAGAGCTCTTCAGCGCCATCTAGTGGCCATGGCGCCGTATTTTCCACATTCAAACAGCAGAGAATACAACCGTAGAACATTCGATAATGACACCAAACAAATTAAAATTCACTTTTGATGGACAAACGGCCATGTTACATTTATTTATTTTTATTTTTTTAATAAACACACCCCAAACACCTTCACCAGAGAGGGCGGGATGAGGACTGAGGATAGAAATGATCTCTATGAAGGTGGCGGAGTTAGGTATGACAATTGGCGTAGTGGGCGGGGTGAGGACTGAGAAGGATAGAAATGATCTCTATGAAGGGGCGGAGTTAGGTATGATAATTGGCGTAGTGGGCGGGGTGAGGACTGAGAAGGATAGAAATGATCTCTATGAAGGGGCGGAGTTAGGTATGACAATTGGCGTAGTGGGCGGGGTGAGGACTGAGAAGGATAGAAATGATCTCTATGAAGGGGCGGAGTTAGGTATGATAATTGGCGTAGTGGGCGGGGTGAGGACTGAGAAGGATAGAAATGATCTCTATGAAGGGGCGGAGTTAGGTATGACAATTGGCGTAGTGGGCGAGGTGAGGACTGAGAAGGATAGAAATGATCTCTATGAAGGGGCGGAGTTAGGTATGATAATTGGCGTAGTGGGCGGGGTGAGGACTGAGAAGGATAGAAATGATCTCTATGAAGGGGCGGAGTTAGGTATGACAATTGGCGTAGTGGGCGAGGTGAGGACTGAGAAGGATAGAAATGATCTCTATGAAGGGGCGGAGTTAGGTATGATAATTGGCGTAGTGGGCGGGGTGAGGACTGAGAAGGATAGAAATGATCTCTATGAAGGGGCGGAGTTAGGTATGACAATTGGCGTAGTGGGCGAGGTGAGGACTGAGAAGGATAGAAATGATCTCTATGAAGGGGCGGAGTTAGGTATGATAATTGGCGTAGTGGGCGGGGTGAGGACTGAGAAGGATAGAAATGATCTCTATGAAGGGGCGGAGTTAGGTATGACAATTGGCGTAGTGGGCGAGGTGAGGACTGAGAAGGATAGAAATGATCTCTATGAAGGGGCGGAGTTAGGTATGATAATTGGCGTAGTGGGCGGGGTGAGGACTGAGAAGGATAGAAATGATCTCTATGAAGGGGCGGAGTTAGGTATGACAATTGGCGTAGTGGGCGAGGTGAGGACTGAGAAGGATAGAAATGATCTCTATGAAGGGGCGGAGTTAGGTATGATAATTGGCGTAGTGGGCGAGGTGAGGACTGAGAAGGATAGAAATGATCTCTATGAAGGGGCGGAGTTAGGTATGATAATTGGCGTAGTGGGCGAGGTGAGGACTGAGAAGGATAGAAATGATCTCTATGAAGGGGCGGAGTTAGGTATGATAATTGGCGTAGTGGGCGGGGTGAGGACTGAGAAGGATAGAAATGATCTCTATGAAGGGGCGGAGTTAGGTATGATAATTGGCGTAGTGGGCGGGGTGAGGACTGAGAAGGATAGAAATGATCTCTATGAAGGGGCGGAGTTAGGTATGATAATTGGCGTAGTGGGTGGGGTGAGGACTGAGAAGGATAGAAATGATCTCTCTATATGAAGGGGGCGGAGTTTTCATATATTCCGGCAGCGTCTGTTCCCGCCTCCTGGTAATAATGACTTTGTATCCAGTTTATTGATCTTATCAGCGATATGTAACATTGTATCTTCTGATCAGCATCCAATCAGATCATTAGATCATTAGATTTTTAGGTGAAATCTCGGAATCGCGTCACTTGATGGCGTCTCGTTCACTTTCCATTCGCTCTTCATTGCCCTCATTCAGCGGTGATCAGTGCGAGGCGCGGACGCTCGCCATAATGTATTCGCAGTCACTGCCGCCATCTCGCACGGTTTACAGATGTTAACAATCGGATGCTGCGGAGCGTCACCAAAGGCCGCAGGGCTGTAATGAAGACGATGGAACGTCACGGGCGCGGTGCAGAGCGGGCGCTCGCCGGACGCTTTGTCAGGACATAATTGCCTGGCTGGGATTCTACGGCGGCAGGAGAGGAGCTCGGCAGATTTTGCATAAATTAATCTAATTAATGACTAATGTGTTTTTAATGGCGTGACGAGCGCGACAAATAAAAACGGGATATTTCTAGCCGGTCGGAGTGTGCCGCGGAACGCATTATGGCCATTGTTCCGTAATTTGACGTCTTCAGCCGCCGAGCGCCGAATTACTATTCATTAGACGGCTGATTCATCGCCCTCGCCACTTTCCCAATTAACGGAAATTTTCCCATTCATCAGACGCACCAACCAAAACATCGCGCTGAATGATACAACGCCTCGCAGACACAACGCCGAAATGTAACACAAGAATTGAACGATTACTCCGGCCTGATCAATATATTGGTTATGGTTGAAGTGTGATCGGTGAAGTCACCAATTGGACTCCATCCCCCAACATTCCCGAAAAATCCGAGGAACCGCTAAACGGATTTATGTGTGACGGTGAGAAATCACACCGAAATAAAACACGACAAAACCTTATCTGGTAGCCGTATCCCAGCATGCAGCTGGAGGTCCGCCAACGAGACGTGCGCGATCCGTTTATTTCCGAATTAAAATGTGAAAATCCGAAAATTCGAAAACCCGAAAATTAAAAAATCGGAAATAATAGCTAACTAATAAAAATAAACTATTAATTTGTTAGGGATTGGAATTTCCTTTCAAATGTGGCTGTTAGTGAACGGAACGAATACGAATTATCCGAAATAACGAATGGAACGTAACTAATTAATAATAATAAATAATATTATTAATAATAATAATAATAAAAACTTTCTATTATTATTATTTATTATTATTAATTAGTTACGTTCCATTCGTTTAGATGCGACATTCGTTATTTCGGATAATTCGTATTCGTTCCGTTCACTAACAGCCAAATGTGAAAGGAAATTCCAATACCGAGAATTTAATAGTTTATTTGTTCAGATTTTCGAATTTACGAATATTCTGAAAATTTTGGTAAACGGGTTTTCGTTAATTCGGAAGTTTCCAAATTAACTAATTTGTCTAAATTAACTAAAAAACGAATTCGGAAACAAAAACCGAATTGCACGTGTCTAGTGAACGCGCTTCGCTTATTTTCTAAATCAGCCCCAGTGACTGTGCTTTACTCCTCCCCCTTCTACAAGGTGTCGGATCCCCGCCCCCCTCATGCAGGGAGATCTGACATATAAAGGGCCTGCGCTGATCGCCACACACAGGAGGAAGCCTTGATTGGGACGTCATGAAGAGATCTCCCTCTGATATCATCCTACAGACATCTGTGAGATGCGGGAGGAGCGCTCCTTTAATTTTGCTCCTATGCCAGGAACAAGCATGCATTTTATCTTGTGGGTGTGGTCACTTAACCCACATGACTCCATTTCACACCTTCTACACCTGTGTCACACCTAGTAAGATTAATCTCCACCCACCATCTATGTATTCCTCTTCCTGCACCCAGTGCCTGAAATATGTCAGAAAAGCAGCGATGTGCAGCCAATGGCCCCAGTGCACCCAGTGTCTCCAGTGTACCCAGTGCACCCAGTGTCTCCAGTGCACCCAGTGTCTCCAGTATACCCAGTGTACCCAGTGTCTCCAGTGTACCCAGTGACTCCAGTGTACCCAGTGACTCCAGTGCTCCCAGTGCTCCCAGTGTCTCCAGTGTACCCAGTGCACCCAGTGTCTCCAGTATACCCAGTGTACCCAGTGACTCCAGTGTACCCAGTGCACCCAGTGTCTCCAGTGTACCCAGTGCACCCAGTGTCTCCAGTGTACCCAGTGCACCCAGTGACTCCAGTGTACCCAGTGTACCCAGTGACTCCAGTGTACCCAGTGCACCCAGGTCTCAGTGTACCCAGTGCACCCAGTGACTCCAGTGTACCCAGTGCACCCAGTGTCTCCAGTGTGTACCCAGTGCACCCAGTGTCTCCAGTGTACCCAGTGCACCAGTGTCTCCAGTATACCCAGTGACTTCAGTGCTCCCAGTGACTCCAGTGCTCCAGATACCCAGGACTCCAGTGCTCCAGAGTACCCAGTGACTCCAGTGCTCCAGATGTACCCAGTGACTCCAGTGCTCCCAGTGCTCCCAGTGTACCCAGTGACTCCAGTGCTCCCAGTGCTCCCAGTGTACCCAGTGACTCCAGTACTCCAGTGCTCCCAGTGTACCCAGTGACTCCAGTGCTCCCAGTGATTTCAGTGTACCCAGTGTCTCCAGTGTACCCAGTGTCTCCAGTGTATCCAGTGACTCCAGTGCACCCAGTGCTCCCAGTGTACCCAGTGACTCCAGTGTACCCAGTGTCTCCAGTGTACCCAGTGACTCCAGTGCACCCAGTGCTCCCAGTGTACCCAGTGACTCCAGTGTACCCAGTGTCTCCAGTGTACCCAGTGTCTCCAGTGTACCCAGTGACTCCAGTGTACCCAGTGACTCCAGTGCACCCAGTGCTCCCAGTGTACCCATTGACTCCAGTGTACCCAGTGTCTCCAGTGTACCCAGTGTCTCCAGTGTACCAGTGACTCCAGTGCACCCAGTGCTCCCAGTGTACCCAGTGACTCCAGTGTACCCATTGACTCCAGTGTACCCAGTGTCTCCAGTGTACCCAGTGTCTCCAGTGTACCCAGTGACTCCAGTGCACCCAGTGCTCCCAGTGTACCCAGTGACTCCAGTGTACCCAGTGTCTCCAGTGTACCCAGTGACTCCAGTGAACCCAGTACCCACTGCATCTAAACGAATGAAGCATAATGAATTTGAATTTTTCCGAAGTTAAAAATGTATTTGAAGTAACAAATTTTGATCATATAGAATGACCTGGGAAAAAAAAGGAATTAAACGAAAATGAGTGATTTTTTCAGCAGTGCACACGTCTACTTCAGAGTAATATTGTAACAAACTTACAAATTCTATGATGCCGGGGGTCCTCAGGGAAAGGAGGGGCTTAAGATGGAAAAAGGGTTCCTGGTGGCCCAAAAGATGTAGAAGTCCCCCCCCCCCCTGTACACGGGAGGTCAGCCACTCAACAGAATGTGCAAAGAGCTTCCTAATATAACATTGACCCCCAAAGGGGCTGCTGATATCTGATTGGTCCTGTGCTCTGCTCTTCCACCCCCAACAAATTGGCTCAATCCGCTTGGCACAACTGTGGAACAGTGTTGGTGTGAAGCTTAACAAAGGACAATCCCACAATATACAATCCACCAATAATGTACCTTCACCATGACCTGGGTATCCGTTGTTCCACCTGTAGGAGAATGAACAACACTTCACACCGATTGTAATGAACCAGAATGTGATTTTACTGAGACTGGAATAAAACAGTAATTACAACAACTACACAAATGTAATATGACGATGTGATAAGAATTCATTATTAATATGTAAAGATTTCTTGGATGACCCTTTCAGGTGCGTCTCCAAGTGGGACCAACGCCCTGACACTGAGGACCTTCCCAGTACAATGTACTAAGCACACAAAGACAAGGTTATACAAACACAACACAATTCCTCAGAAACTCCCCCCGAGGTATGAGGTGGTCCTTTGAAAAGGAAGGAAGGAGTAGATATGGCGCCGTTCCAGACCTGATGGAGTTCAGGTGTGTGCTGCTCCCTTAAATGGGAGGAGAAATATGTAGTGCCTGTTGAATGGGTGTCTACTATATAAAACAGATGAAAAATAAATAAAAAGAAATAAACTCCTGAATGTGACAGGCGGTGTACCTGGCTTACTATAAAGTGCAGCACCCCCTTTATATATCATAGATGTAATGAAATAAATATATAGATATGTGAACAAGTACAATAACCTAATGGTTAATAAGCATATGCAATGATCATATATATATATATATATATATATATACAAGGTTAAACAAATATAAAGTGCTAGTGTGAATAAACGAGTGAACATGTGACTGTTATATGCATTGGTTTACAAGGTGCTGTTCTGGAGGGCTCTTCAATAAGTGAACATATAGTGCGTGCCTTATCCGTGCTCTTATAGTGACTGCACTCACCAGATCCTTCACCCCCTCTTGGGGTCTCACACCTCCACAGTATATGCCACTGTGTAGCAATGCAGGGTAACTCCGCCCTTATTGTTGATTATGGGGAGGTTGCATTATAAAAAGAGAAAGAGGGAGCCCACATAGCGTAATACTGTATAAAAAATTATTTATTGGTGCAAACACTAAAAAGGTACTCACATTCGGTAAGGATAAAAAAGCATATATTGCTGACACAAGCTTCTGTAACAAGAAGTGATGCAAGGACGTATGCTGACTTCGCCCTACGCGTTTCGTCGCTCTGACGTCATCTGGACCCCTTTTTCTTTCTCATGATGTGATCCTTTGTTATTGTAAGTGAACACAAGGCCTCTCAGTGAAAGATGTAGTCTCTGGTCTTCTGTCTTCTGCTAGCTATCATACTGCAGTGTTTGTAATCCAAGGGGTTTAACAAGCAAAGAAGTAACATAAGCTGATGACTGAAAATTGTTCTTGTCATGTAAACGCACTTATAACTGTCTCCGGTATAATTGTCTCTGAACTGCGCAGTGCCAGTTCTCAATGAAATAAATGAAATATAGGCTGGAGGCCTGCTTGAACTCAGTCTAATTAAATGATACCTCCCTGTGGGACTGCAGGTCCCAGCAACTCTGTGAGATGAATCTAAGTGTGTAAAGTGCGTTAGAGAAGTTTTGGGCGACCGTCCTCTCACCACACCAGGTCTGGAATGTTGGAAACCTCCACTCCGCTTGTCTCAGTCTTGCTGCCACCATCACGCTGCTCCACTTCGCAAGATGACCGGGACCCCCAAATGGCTCCGTCAGGTGTCTCTGGATCCTTCCCGATCTGATCACACTGCTTCTCCAGCACCCTGGGGGAAGGTAGAGCCAGTGGTTGCTCCGCACAATGCAGGCTGCGCTCTCTGGAACACCTCCTCACAGATCCTTGCAGGCAGCCCACACGTCCAGAAGAGAAAGAAAATGGCCGCACCGGGCCTTTTATATCCTACCCAGCATGCAGTTCAGTCACTCAATGTTCATGGGTAGGTGAGTGAGCATTGTGGGTAGGTGAGTCCCTTTTAGTAAAACAATGAAGTCACTTCCTGTTAGGCTCTGTGAATTCTCTTATGTAAAAAATAACAAAGTCACCAAAAGCATATCTCTCCTGACCACTAGAGGGAGCCAGATGCCAATTAATAGCATTGTCCATTAGTTGACAATACATAGCAAAAATGCCAGCGCTACACTAACATGATAAGTAAAATGAATATCAAAAGATATTAACAATTTTCTCCAATAAAAAAGACTATTTTATCTCTCTTGGGGTAGCAAAGCCCCGTGGTTCTTTCCTTCCCCATTTCCTTTGAGGACAAAACATAATTATTACATATTTCTAAAAATCACAAATAAGGCAAAAAACATCATCTAAAAACACAGAGTTTCTATATATGACCAATTAGATGGTATTTGGTGTCTGGAACCGACGCGTTTCACAAGAGATTGGCTTCCTCAGGATCCACGTTGCCTTATTATATATACAATAAATAGAATGTTCTACAAAAGTACACAGAGTATGATCACATAACACACACAATAATAAACATACATAGAATTGTACAATATAATACAAGGTAAGATAAACTACTATTTTTATATATCTTACCTTGTATTATATTGTACAATTCTATGTATGTTTATTATTGTGTGTGTTATGTGATCATACTCTGTGTACTTTTGTAGAACATTCTATTTATTGTATATATAATAAGGCAATGTGGATCCTGAGGAAGCCAATCTCTTGTGAAACGCATTGGTCCTAGACACCAAATACCATTGTATTGGTGATATATATATATGAACTCTGTGTTTTTAATCATATTCTTTGTCCTATTTGTGATTTTTAGAACTATGTTATAAAAACCCCCTTTGTGCTTTTTTAATTTGGTGTGATTTCTAGGTCTGGATTCTGGGGGCTGTGGGGTGACAGGTGTCATCAAGTCCAACCTATGTGTGTGATTATATGTCAGGTGATTATCTAATAGTTTCTTGAAGCTATCAATGCTCCCTGCTGAGACCACCACCTGTGGAAGGGAATTCCACATCCTTGCTGCTCTTACAGTAAAGAACCCTCTACGTAGTTTAAGGTTAAACCTCTTTTCTTCTAATTGTAATGAGTGGCCACGAGTCTTATTAAACTCTCTTCTGCGAAAAAGTTTTCTCCCTATTGTGGGGTCACCAGTCCGGTATTTATATATTGTGGGGTCACCAGTCCGGTATTTGTATATTGTGGGGTCACCAGTCCGGTATTTATATATTGTGGGGTCACCAGTCCGGTATTTCTATATTGTGGGGTCACCAGTTCCGGTATTTGTATATTGTGGGGTCACCAGTCCAGTATTTATATATTGTGGGGTCACCAGTCAGGTATTTATATATTGTGGGGTCACCAGTCCTGTATTTTTATATTGTGGGGTCACCAGTCCGGTATTTGTATATTGTGGGGTCACCAGTCCTGTATTTTTATATTGTGGGGTCACCAGTCCGGTATTTGTATATTGTGGGGTCACCAGTCCGGTATTTATATATTGTGGGGTCACCAGTCCGGTATTTATATATTGTGGGGTCACCAGTCCGGTATTTATATATTGTGGGGTCACCAGTCCGGTATTTGTATATTGTGGGGTCACCAGTCCGGTATTTGTATATTGTGGGGTCACCAGTCCAGTATTTATATATTGGGGGGTCACCAGTCCGGTATTTGTATATTGTGGGGTCACCAGTCCGGTATTTGTATATTGGGGGGTCACCAGTCCGGTATTTGTATATTGTGGGGTCACCAGTCCGGTATTTATATATTGTGGGGTCACCAGTCCGGACCAGAGTCTTGTAGAGTGGGAGAATTATCGTTTTATCTCTGGAGTTGATCCCTTTTTAATGCCAATATTCTGTTTGCTTTGTTAGCAGCAGCTTGGCATTGCATGTCATTGCTGAGCCGATCATCTACTAGGACTAGGGATGAGCTTCGTGTTCGACTCGAACATCGGCTGTTCGATCAATCGCCGAATTGCGAACG
This sequence comes from Aquarana catesbeiana, assembly GCF_042186555.1. Taxonomy (NCBI): domain Eukaryota; kingdom Metazoa; phylum Chordata; class Amphibia; order Anura; family Ranidae; genus Aquarana; species Aquarana catesbeiana. Next base: position 1,271,531 of record NC_133332.1, read on the forward strand.
ATATGGGCCGTTCGTGCCAAATTCGTGTGGCGCGTCACGGCCAATAATTCACTGCGGCATTGCAGTGCATTGCTTGCTGATGATTGGCCAAGCATGCACTATGACCCGCATGCTTGGCCAATCACAGCGCCGCCTTAACAGAGAGCCATAATTGGCCAAAGCCAAGGAGGCTTTGGCCAATTATGGCTCAGGGGATTTAGTACACGCCCCACACTATATAAGGCCGCCTGCACGGCGGCCCTGTGCAGTGTGTTCCGGTGTGCTTAGAGAGAGAGAGAGAGAGAGACAGTGTCATTTGATTTGAGTTAGCTAGATTAGGCAGAACAGTCAGTCAGTTTAGCTGCACTTAAAGTGTATTGTGTATATATATATGCATCCCAGGTGTTGTGTATATATATATATAGACTGTATTCAGTTTAGCTAGATCCGTTCCTGTTATCTTCTAGACTATTTACATTTAGTGCAGTGCGTCCTGCTCACAGTGTTCAGCTAGATCCGTTCCTGTTATATTCCTACTGACAGGCAGGCTTGTCTGGTTACAGTATTTTGAAGAAAATTACTGGTGTTCTTTTGATCCTATTAGTACCACAGTCAGGCAGCTAGACTATTTACAGTTAGTGCAGTGCGTCCTGCTCACAGTGTTCAGCTAAACCTACAAGTTAGTGGGGTGCGTCCTGCTCACAGTGTTCAGCTAAACCTACAAGTTAGTGGGGTGCGTCCACCTCACAGTGTTCAGCTAAAGCTACCTGTAGAAGGTTGGGGGTATTCTCATACTACAGGCAGGCAGTTGATTTTGCTAGCTGCAGTATCAGTACATATATATATATATATATATATATATATATCCCAGCTTAGTGCAGCTACAGGCCATTAGTATGTCTGGAAGGCCAAGAAGGAGAGGCAGACAGTCACAAGCCAATAAGAGAGGGCAAGCAGGCTCTGTGTCTAGTGCTGGTCGTGGAGACGGTGCATCCTCATCAGCACGTGGCCGTGGGACACGCTTGGCCTTTTTTTCGGCAGCTGGCCATGTTGAGCCGCAACATGCGGAAGACTTGGTGGAGTGGATGACCAAGCCGTCCTCATCCTCCTCATCCTCTCTCACCCATGCCCAGGGTACTTTGTCTGGCAAAGCAGCGGCCTCTTCCCTCAGCTCAATGTCATCAGTGACTCCTTCCCTAGCCCCACCATGTCCTCATGAGGAGTCCCTCGAACTGTTTGACCACAGTGTTGGGTACATGCTCCAGGAGGATGCCCAGCGTTTGGAAGGCTCTGATGACGATACTGAGCTCGATGAAGGCAGTAACATGAGCACGGACAGAGGGGGTGCCCAAGAAGGACAGCAATCTGGCAGTCATGCTCCCCCTGCTGCAGCATACTGCCAGGTTTGCTCCAGTGATGAGGAGGGAGGGGATGATGAGGTCACTGACTCAACGTGGGTGCCTGATAGGAGAGAGGAGGAGGAGGAGGCGGCACATCACCAACGAGGCAGGATGCCCTCCAGGGGCCAGCCTAAGGGCAGCACATTGACTGCATCACACCCCAAAGCTCCACATGTGCAGGGCGCTGCAGTCTCTGCGCGTTATTCAAAAAGTTCTTTGGTGTGGGCCGTTTTTGAGACGAGTGCATCAGATCGCACCGCTGCTATTTGCAACATATGTCTCAAGCGTATCTCGCGTGGCCAAAACATCTCCCGCTTGGGTACCACATGCTTGACCAGACATATGTTGACCTGCCATGCAGTTCGTTGGCAAGCGTATCTAAAAGACCCACACCAAAGAACAAAGAGGACCTCTGCTTGCTCCTCATCAGGTGAGATTTCCAACCCCACTAGACCTTCAGTCCTCTCTGAGACCTGCACTGAAAGGAATGAAGGTGTAGAATTAGGTGTGTCACAGCCACGTACTTGTGGGCAATCTGATTTTGGTACACCGACGTCAGATTGTACCAGGCAAATTTCCCTGCCCCAGCTGCTGCACCGCCGAAAGAAGTTTGCTCCCAGCCATCCACATGCCCAACGGTTGAATGCTAGCTTGGCAAAATTGCTAGCACTTCAACTGCTGCCTTTTCAGTTGGTAGACTCTGCCCCCTTCCGTGAGTTTGTGGAATGTGCGGTTCCTCAGTGGCAGGTACCCAAACGCCACTTTTTTCTCACGGAAGGCGATTCCGGCTCTCTACCGGCATGTGGAAGGCAATGTCCATGCCTCGCTGGACAGGGCGGTCAGCGGTAAGGTGCATATTACCGCTGACTCATGGTCCAGCAGGCATGGACAGGGACGTTACCTAAGTTTCACGGCGCATTGGGTGACTCTGCTGGCAGCTGGGAAGGATGCAGGACAAGGTGCAGTAGTGTTGGAGGTTGTTCCGCCACCACGCCTCCAAAATGCTGATTGTGACACACCTCTCTCCTCCACCCCCTCCTCTTCTTCTTCCTCCATGGCCTCTTCCTCGGAACCAGCGGTGCTCCGTAGTCGTTCAAGGGGCTACGCAAGTACGCAGGCCAAAAGATGCCATGCGGTGCTTGAGCTGGTGTGCTTGGGGGACAGGAGCCACACTGGGGCAGAGGTTCTGTCAGCTCTGCAGGGGCAGGTTCAGAGGTGGTTGACGCCACGCCAACTTAAGGCAGGAATGGTGGTTTGCGACAATGGCACCAACCTCCTCTCTGCCCTCCGACAGGGACAACCGACCCATGTGCCCTGTTTGGCTCACGTCCTTAACTTGGTAGTGCAGCGGTTCTTGGGCAGGTACCCGGGCTTACAGGATGTCCTGAGGCAGGCCAGGAAAGTCTGTGTGCATTTCCGCCGGTCATATAATGCCAGTGCTCGGCTGACGGACCTCCAAAAGGAGTTTAACCTGCCCAAGAACTGCCTAATCTGTGACATGCCCACCAGGTGGAACTCAACGTTGGCCATGCTGCAGCGGCTGCACACGCAGCAGAGGGCCATCAATGAGTACCTGTGCGACTATGGCACCAGGACAGGGTCAGGGGAGCTTGTTTTTTTTTCCCCACGCCAGTGGGCCATGATCAGGGATGCATGCACTGTCCTGTCACCATTTGAGGAGGCCACGAGGATGGTGAGCAGTGACAGTGCATGCATCAGTGACACTGTCCCCCTTGTCCACCTGTTGGAGCACACGCTGCGTGGAATAATGGACAGGGCACTTGAGACAGAACAGAGGCAGGAAGAGGAGGACTTCATTGGCTCTCAAGGCCCCCTTTATCCAGACAGTGTTCCTGCGTGCCCGCCGATCACACAGGAAGAGGACGAGGAGGAGGAGGAGGAGGGGGATTGTGTCAGTATGGAGGTGGAGCCTGGCACTCAGCATCAGCAGCAGTCTTTAAGGGATCAGTCCCAAGAAACACATGGACTTGTACGTGGCTGGGAGGAGGTGGCTGCGGACCATGTCGTCCTTAGTGACCCAGAGGACTCCGGACCGAATGCCTCAGCAAACCTACGCTGCATGGCCTCCCTGATCCTGCAAAGCCTGCGTAAGGATCCTCGTATTCGTGGTATCAAGGAGAAGGACCAATACTGGCTGGCAACCCTCCTTGATCCACGTTACAAGGGTAAGGTTGCGGACCTTATCTTGCCATCGCAGAGGGAGCAGAGGAGGAAACATCTTCAGGAGGCCTTGCAGAAAGGTCTGTGCAACGCGTTCCCAGAGACTGGGAGGTTACAAACTCCTGTTTCTGGACAACGTGTTGCTGAGGCTTCGGTCAGTCAAAGAAGGAGCGGTGGAGAAGGTGGCCGTCTGGCCGATGCGTTCAGACAATTTTTTGGTCCGCAGCCCCAAGGTATGATCGGTTCCAGCAACCATCGCCAGCGTCTGTTTTACATGGTGCAGGAATACCTAGGGGCAAGATCAGACTTGGACACCTTTCCCACCGAAAATCCTCTGGGTTACTGGGTCTTGAGGATGGATCACTGGCCAGAGCTTGCACAGTATGCAATTGAGCTACTGGCCTGTCCTGCATCCAGCGTTCTTTCGGAACGCACATTCAGTGCTGCTGGAGGCGTGGTAACCGATCACAGGGTGCGTCTGTCCACTGACTTGGTCGATCGACTGACCTTCATAAAAATGAATCAGTCTTGGATCACCACCAGATACCAAGCACCTGATGCTGATGTAACCGAATAATTTTTTTTGAAATCTCAGATCCCTTCAAAGACTGCCTATGCTGATGCTGAGTGACTATCCTGAGTAATTATCCTCTTCCTCCTCAATCATCACGCTGATAGCTTGTAAGAACATTTTTGGTTCTGGGCGCCACCACCAGTGCCTAAGGCACAATTTTTCAGCCCCTGTTTAACAGGGGCGTGTAATTACGATTTTTGATGTAATACTTTGCAGCAGGGCTCGTTCCTGCATTCCAACTAGAGTGTCTGTGAGGGGTTGCAGTGTTGTGGCACCAGCACCAGTGCCTAAGGCCTAATTTTTCTGCCCTTGTTCAACAGGGGCATGTAATTACAATTCTTGATCTAATATTTCACAGCAGGGCCCTGTGAGGGCTTACAGTGTTGTGGCCACAGCAACACCTAAGGCAAAAATTTCTGCTGAGTATATAGGGCAGGACCCTACTTTCAAACATCTAACTTACAAACGACTCCTACTTGCAAACGGAAGGAGACAACAGGAAGTGAGATGAAATCTACCCCTAGGAAGGGAAATTCTCTCCTGTAAGAGTTAATATGGGAAAAACATTTCTCCTTTCTACTGATGCTTTCCAATCCATTGGGACAAAAAGTGAGGTGAAATCTTCTGAAGAGGAGGAAAGACAGCAAAACAAATGTCACAGGGGTGATAACCCTTCCCTATGTTTTCCAAAAAGATTAAAAAAGATTTTTTGGCTGGAGCTAAACACGTTAAAAATTTACCCGTTCAAAATTACAAAGAGATTCTACTTAACAACAAACCTACAGCCTGTATACTGCTGTTCAGAGTATATAGGGCCTGGTGGCCCCACACCTTTCCTTATTTTAATTTGGGTGCGGGGTTCCCCTTAATATCCATACAAGACCCAAAGGGCCTGGTAATGGACTGGGGGGTACCCATGCCGTTTGTCTCACTGATTTTCATCCATATTGCCAGGACCCGACATGACATTAAACCCGCAAGCAGTTTTAAATGAGATTTTTTCCTTTAAAAATGACATTTGGTGCAGGGACTGTTCTAAACATGGGAAACACGCGTCACTTTACAGGCATACTACAGACACCCCCCAGGTACGATATTTAAAAGAATATTTCACTTTTTTTTTTTTTACTTTAAGCATCATTAAAATCACTGCTCCTGAAAAAACGGCCATTTTTAAAAGTTTTTTTTGCATTGATCCTTGTCCCCTGGGGTAGGACCCGGGTCCCCAAACCCTTTTTAGGACAATACCATGCAAATTAGCCTTTAAAATGAGCACTTTTGATTTCGAACGTTCGAGTCCCATAGACGTCAATGGGGTTCTAACGTTCGTGCGAACTTTCGGTCCGTTCGCAGGTTCTGGTGCGAACCGAACCGGGGGGTGTTCGGCTCATCCCTAACTAGGACCCCCAGGTCCTTTTCCATCCTAGATCCCCCCAGAGGTTCTCCCCCCAGTCTATAGATTGCATTCAGATTTTTACCACCCAAATTAATTATTTTACATTTTTCTACATTGAACCTCATTTGCCATGTAGTCGCCCACCCCATTCATTTGTTCAGATCTTCTTTCAAGATTTCCACATCCTGCGGAGAAGTTATTGCCCTGCTTAGCTTAGTATCGTCTGCAAATACAGAGATTGAACTGTTTATCCCATCCTCCAGGTCATTTATGAACAAATTAAATAGAATTGATCTTTATGTTGGTTGTTCCTTATCTATGTTAATTATATTCCTGTTTACAGTTTGTATTGTTAGGATATTGTGATATATCAATTCTGGGTGAGTTTTCAATAAAGTTTCCATTTTGCATCTAAGCTATTGTCGTCTAGTATCTTGGGTGCAATATTCAGCTATAATATTGAGTTCGTGGGTCGAGACTGGAGGATGCTGTACCTTGACGGAGGCACCCAAGTTGTGTCAATGGATGGAATGGTGCCCCATCATTGGTGTCAATGGGAAGAATAGTGTGCCCCATTATTGGCATCAGTGGGAGGATTGGTGCCCCGTTATTGGTGTCAGTGGATTGAATGGTGCCCCATTATTGGTGTTAGTGGATGGATCAGGGTGACCCCTTATTGATATCAGTGGATGTTATAGTGTTCCATCATTGCTGTCAGTGGATGAATTGATGCCCCATCATTGGTGTCAGTGGATGAAATGGTGCCCTCTCATTACTGTCAGTGGATGGAATGGTGCCCCATTATTGGTGTCAGTGGGAGGAATAGTGCCCCATCATTGGTGTCATTTGATGGATTGGTGCCCTATCATTGTTGTCATTTGATGGATTGGTGCCCCATCATTTTTGTCATTTGATGGATTGGTGCCCCATCATTGGTGTTATTTGATGGATTGGTGCCCCATCATTGGTGTCATTTGATGGATTGGTGCCCCATTATTGGCATCATTTGATGGATTGGTGCCCCATCATTGGTGTTATTTGATGGATTGGTCCCCATCAATGGTGTTGTGGATGGATTGGTGCCTCATCATTGGTGTCATTTGATGCATTGGTGCCCCATCATTGGTGTCAGAGGATGGATTTGTTCCCCATCATTGATGTCAGTGGATGGTTTGGTGCCCAATCAATGGTGTTGGGGATGGATTGGTGCCCCATAATTAGTGTCAGTGGATGGATTGGTGACCCATAATTAGGGTCAGTGGATGGATTGGCACCCCATCATTGGTGTTGTGGATGGATTGGTGCCCCATCATTGGTGTTGTGGATGGATTGGTGCCCTATCATTGGTGTTGTGGATGGATTGGTGCCCTATCATTTGTGTTGTGGATGGATTGGTGCCCCATAATTAGTGTCAGTGGATGGATTGGTGCCCTATCATTGGTGTTGTGGATGGATTGGTGCCCCATAATTAGTGTCAGTGGATGGATTGGTGCCCTATCATTGGTGTTGTGGATGGATTGGTGCCCCATAATTAGTGTCAGTGGATGGATTGGTGCCCTATCATTGGTGTTGTGGATGGATTGGTGCCCCATAATTAGTGTCAGTGGATGGATTGGTGCCCTATCATTGGTGTTGTGGATGGATTGGTGCCCCATAATTAGTGTCAGTGGATGGATTGGTGCCCTATCATTGGTGTTGTGGATGGATTGGTGCCCCATAATTAGTGTCAGTGGATGGATTGGTGCCCTATCATTGGTGTTGTGGATGGATTGGTGCCCTATCATTGGTGTTGTGGATGGATTGGTGCCCTATCATTGGTGTTGTGGATTGATTGGTGCCCTATCATTGGTGTTGTGCATGGATTGGTGCCCCAAAGGTTCTATAAAGGCAAGCAAAGGGCCCCATACGGCCCACAAGCTGTGTTTTGGAGACCACTGATCTTCAGTCACAACCCTACAGGGTCCTGTCAGAGGCTCCTTAGTAGCAAGGTGTTAGGTCCTCTGACCCAAGATGTCTTCTCACATTCTGAATTGTGAGGATTGGGCCAAACTCACTGAACGCTGAATTATGAGCCGACCTCTGTTCTCATCGAACGTTCCATTCCTCCATCCACCAAATGTTTCAGGTGAACTTCAATATTTCCATCATTTGAATTTGGGGATAAATATGAATTAATATGAACGTTTTATTCATCGGAAAATATTTCCATTTCTATATGAATGTAACAAGTGATCAGGGGGTGGGGCCAGGCGTCGGAGTCTCTGCCGCCCAATCACATTCCAGACATCAGGCTCACATGAGTCATTGTCAGACATCTACCACCTTGCGTTTCCTTCACATATGTCTCAGGTCTGAAGCCAAAATAAAATCGATGAATTCAGGCCGAGGATTCCAGAATGTTGGCAGCTCGTCCACCTGACAGGGGTGGAGCAAGAAGAGAGAATATGAAGGAACCTGGCTCTCTCTGGGAGCAGCCAATCATACTGTCCCATGAGAAGGTCCATGCACACACTGACAGGTCCTCTTTAATCTGCTTCAGTATCCTCAGCCATGTTGGTGCCGGAGAAGGATGGGGCCTGGACACCGTGGGCCGTGGTACATTTGGCATGTCCTGCACTGAGGGCTTATGGGACTTTTATCCTTCATCAGCTGTGTGGGGGGTGTCAGAGGTGTGGACACAGCACAACCTATCATGTCCTATAGAGGGGTGACAAGCCAAGTCCAGGGATTTTGTGAACCCAACAAGAAGTCCACAAATCCCAAACAATCCCTTATTTCAAAAGGTTCAATTGTTGAGGTTTTGATCATCACAAAGCACCGAATCGCATCCTTCTACACAGAGTAGATGTAATGCTGACATCTGGGAAAGGTGATCACACAACGCAGGAAAACCCATTCATCACATAATAGCGAACGTTTGATGGATTGCACTCATCCGATGTATGGCTTTCACCATCTGAGCGCTACAAGAGAAGGGCGCCCAGGGTCGGGGCCCCAGAGGACCACGGGGGAGAGGACAGATGATAAGTGGGAGGATGAGAGTGACGCTTGTCTGTGGAGGCCCTGGGGGGGTTGTGGGCGAAAGGGGGGGAGCGTCATGAATCCTTGTATCCTGTGAGAGAATTCTGGAATCGTGATTGTGTGAGATCCAGATGGAACAAACGTTTCCTGAACAGAAATAAGGAATGACCCCGAGTCAGGAATCCTTCTCATTGGATGATTTCTAGGATTCGTCAACCCCCAACAAGACCAGTCAGTGATGTCATCACACATGTATGCTGTCACCTAGATATACTTACCTGTCAGTGGCCCTCACTGTCTGCTCCTGGCTCCTAGCGGTGGCTTGCGTCCTGGTTGCTAGGCAAACTTTCCTGACTTCATTGTGAGCTGCAGGGTAACAAGTCTGGCTACATGAACCCCTATCTCTGGGCTGATCCATGGTATTTAATGTACATCAGCCCTGCCCCTGTGCTTGTGATAGCTGCCTGCTCCCTAACTTGACCTTTGCTACTGCACACATCTGCTGTCTGCTGCCTGCCCCGACCTTTGCTACATTACTGGTTACCTCAATTGCCTGCTACCTTCCCTGACCATTGCTATGTTCTCAGATCCCTCTACTGTCTGCTGCCTGCCCTGACCTTTGCTATTTTACTGATTACCTCTACTGCCAGCTTTGCTAAATTCTCAGATCCCTCTACAGTCTGCTGCCTGCCCTGACCTTTGCTACATTACTGGTTACCTCAATTGCATGCTACCTTCCCTGACCATTGCTATGTTCTCAGATCCCTCTACAGTCTGCTGCCTGCCCCGACCTTTGCTACATTGTCATTATCTTTGCTTCCTGCCCTGACCTTTGATATCTCACTACATACCTCTATTGCCAGCTTTGTTATATTCTCAGATTCCTCTACTGTCTGCTGCCTGTCCCGACCTTTGCTATCTTGCTGTATACCTCTACTGCCAGCTTTGCTATGTTCTCAGATCCCTCTACAGTCTGCCTGTCCTGACCTTTGCTATCTTGCTGTATACCTCTACTGCAAGCTTTGCTATGTTCTCAGATCCCTCTACTGTCTGCCCTGACCTTTGCTATCTTGCTGTATACCTCTACTGCCAGATTTACTATGTTCTCAGATTCCTCTACTGTCTGCTGCCTGCCCTGACCTTTTCTACATTCACTGTTAATGCCTGCTGCCAGCCACCAGTCCTGACTCTTGCAGAGTGCCTTCTGTCTTCTTTCTCCCATCACTGAATGGTCTACCTCTTCCTATTGTGGGTCTGCTAGTGACATTCTACAGTACATTGTTTTGTCTATTAACAAGGAACTTCACTTCCCCTTTACAATGTTATTTTCACCCTCATACCCCGTCCCTTGGATTGTCCACAAAAAAACATACCCGCCCAGGGAATCCAGTGTCGTTCAGTGTAAGCTTAAGCTCCGTCTCAGCACTCCAGGCTTCCTACCAACATCTTCTCATCTGACATCATCGGGGGGCCGGCTGATTCTTCTTGGTTCTTGTAGCCACCTGGGATGTGTGATGTTGGTATACCATGAGGCTTTAAGGACTATGGTCAATCACAAAGGAGGTGCAGGTTTAGGTCCCACAGAAAAGATACTTAGCCCCCAAATCTCGCAAAAGAAAAGTTGTCGGGTGAGAAAGAAAATGGTGGCAAGTGAAAGAAGAGGGATAAGAACTGCTTTAAGTTTTGGAAGCAATCGAGAACCAGTAGACCTGCTCTCCTTAAGGGAGGGATGGCTGCTAAAGGTGAAGCTACACTCACCCAATATTTACAGACTTGAGTGTCCGGATCTTACTACAGGTTGGGTGAGGGTGAGCCTTGGGATACTGCAAAACTGGTAAAAAAAAAACTGTAGTTGAAGACTCTAAATCTAATCTTCTCCTTCAGAGTGAGAACCACCCTCTGGAATGTAAAGGATAAACTGATTCTAAAACAGAAACTCCTCAACGGGAGTATAATCCTGCATGTGCTTTTGTAAACTCTTCCAAATAAAACAAAGAAAGTCTATAGCAGTGATGGAGAACCTTGGCACCCAAGATGTTTTGGAACTACATTTCCCATGATGCTCAACTACACTGCAATGTAGTTCGAAAATATCTGGGGTGCCAAGGTTCACCATCACTGGTCTATAGAGTCCAAAAAGGCTGCTACTCCCTGTGTCCTGAATACTGGGTTGCCACCTGCAGTATCAGTCAGCTGCTGAACTTGTTGCCTGTGTCCTGGATCCTCAGATGAGCCTTCTGCATGTGTTCAGAACCCCCCCACAACATAAAAGACTCTTGAATGTTGCAGGTGATCTCCCGGGGATGCCTCAGTCCTCAGGCTGGGTCTTACTCCCCCAAGAACAAGAGGCAGCTGTTCCAGCCCCCCACCTATTTTTACCCCTCTCAGCCCCCTGCTGGTCACTCACTCTCCTGACCAGGGATTGGCTGAAGAGGCATGAACATGCAGGCCAGGGTCAACGCTCTTCCGCCCACTATATATCAAAGTTCAATGGGATACAGGGAGAAGTAGCTGAACCTGCACCAGCAGAACCATGAACAGACAATAAACAAAGACTGCTACTATATAGGGAGGCCACAAACTTAATTTTCCTAACACTTGTAGCCTACTGAGGGGTGCTACATAAGTTTATCTCTTTGGCTTTTATTGACCATTTAATAACACAGTGGATCTGGGATAACACCGAGGAGAAGGGATTGTCCACTGACCCCGGAGTAGGATTTGTGACCTGGAGGAATACACCTCCTCCCCTTAAAATCTCAGAAAACGTCTTTCATTATCACCAGCTGCTCCAACACGAGAAGCCGAACATGTTCCGTATTTCTCTGTCAGCTTTCTTCTCTGTTCTTCCCATCACCATACCTGTCACCTCTATTACCGTCCTCCAAAGGTGACATCCCCACCGCTAATGGAACTCTTTCATTTCCAGCCTTTCCATTCTCCCCGCTGAAGTTCTCTCATATTTCTTCCTCTTCTGACTCCTTTCAGCAGATTGAACTTCACATGTCTTATCACGGGAAAGGTCGCATCATACTGGCGACTTTGTAACAATTTCATACTTTCTCTATATTTTAAACAATTTCTCACCAAAGTAATCCGACTTATCCTCTATGGGAACTCACTCGTTTTTTGGTTGTGCAGAGGCTCAGCAAATGAGTTTGTGTCGTACTCCATGTCAGTGATGAGATCTCTCAGTATTTACTTTCATGGCTTGGCTACATACAGTCAGATCCATAAATATTGGGACATGGACACAATTCTAATCTTTTTGGCTCTATACACCACAATGGATTTGAAATGAAATGAACAAGATGTGCTTTAACTGCAGACTTTCAGCTTTAATTTGAGGGGATTTACATCCAAATCAGGTGAACGGTGTAGGAATTACAGCAGGTTGTATATGTGCCTCCCACTTTTTAAGGGTCCAAAAGTAATGGGACAATTGGCTGCTCAGCTGTTCCATGGCCAGGTGTGTGTTATTCCCTCATTATCACATTTACAAGGAGCAGATAAAAGGTCCAGAGTTCATGCACTGGCTTCCTATGCAATACGTGAAGCTGAAATGATAAGAGAACAGGGCTCCATAGATGAAGAACATCATATGATTAAAGCTACAAGTAAAGCTGAAGCACTTAGAAGAAAAGCAGAGGTGAAAGCATCTTTACATATTATCAAGCAAGGAAAAATCCACTTCAGCAGCCTTAGCTGAAGCCGAGGTGCTCATGAAAGCTGCCGAAGAACAGTACAGAGAGCTCTGTGATAGACACCCAGATGACACCACTCAGTGCAATCCAACGCACCTGTGAGTATGTACAATGGCACGCGACCATGCACACTGCTCAACAGTCCAATGATGCTTTAGAATCGTCAAAGGTCCAACTAGCAGCAGACAACTTTGATATCGCTCAATACTACAAGACTGAACCAGAACTTTACTATAACAAGACAAGTAGTTACATACTCAGAGGCCAATCTACTGGTCCTTCAGGAAATCAAACGAATGGTGACTTAATCCCTCCTCGGAAAATATAAATCCGGCCTATAGCAGAAAGACTTGCAGTAAATGAGAACAACCACACGACTATAGTGGATTCAACCAAGCATCCTCACCGTCTTTACCAGCCACAGACATGCCCTGTGTTTGTTCCCAGAAAATACCCACCTGAGGCCACAGATGTGACAAAATACTTGATACGCCGTGAAATGGTGAGCTCTGGTCTCCTGAAGTTTGATGACCGTCCAGAAAACTATTGGACCTGGAAGTCATCTTTTCTAAGGAGCACCCAAGACTTAAATCTGACAGACAGGGAAAAGCTTGACCTACTCTCCAAATGGCTCAGACCAGAGTCCACTGAGCAAGCCAAAAGACTCAGATCAGTACATGTTCATGATGTGACAGCAAGGCTTACTATGGTATGGCAGAGGTTGGAAGACTGCTATGGGTCACCTGAAGTAATTGAAGATGCACTTCTGAAGAAAACTGAAAATTATCCAAAAATAACAAAGACAATCAGAAGCTGAGAGAACTTGGTGACATACTTTTAGAGCTGGAAGCGGCAAAGGCTGGTGGATACCTGCCAGCCCTCTCATGTTTGGATGCAACACGAAAGATGGATCACGCAAGCATCAAAATACAAGGAGAATCATCAGGTGGCATTTCCATCTTTCTCCTTCCTTGCCAAATTCATTGTGAATCAAGATAAAATATGCAATGACCCAAGCTTCCCCTTTTTGAACATGGGAGGCTCCAGTTCTGTAAAGACAGAGAAACAACTTTCAGTGCACTATAAAGAACGCAGAGCAACAGTGTCTGTACAGAAGACAGAAGTACTGACTGACTTTGAGGCCAACCAGGATAAAAGCTCAGGAATGCAAATTGAGGACCCAGATAGTCAGTGTCCACTACATAACAAGCCTCATCCACTGAGAAAATGTAGTTTCAGAAGAAAGACAATAGAGGAGCGCAAACCTTTTCTTAAGGACAAGCGCATTTGTTACAGATGCTGTGCTTCAACTCAACATCTTGCTAAAGACTGTGTGAAAACAATTTGATGTAACGAATGCAATAATGACAACCATCTGTCTGCTTTACACCCAGGACCAGCACCATGGAAAACAGGGAATCTGGTAACCCAAAAAGATCATGGTGGGGAGCAAAAAGAGAGTGCATCACCAGCAATAACCTCAAAGTGCACTGAGATCTGCACAAACACATTTAGCTCTAGATCATGCTCCAAGATATGTTTAGTCAAGGTGTATCCTGGAGGCCTCAGAGGGCAATCAGAATGTATGCGGTCTTAGATGAACAAAGTAACAGATCTTTGGCAAGAACAGAGTTCTTTGACCTCTTCGGTGACAGAGGAAGTCCAATTCCGTATACTTTGAAGACATGTTGGAAGAGACATACTGAGAGTGCACAAGGTCAGAGAGCAATACAATGGGCCACACAATGCACAATTTGCACAACGTCTTGATCTTGGATGGGTCATCATTGGTGATGTATGTCTGGATGGAGCTCACAAGCCGGCAAAAGTGAATGTCTACAAAACAAACATGTTGTAAAATGGCCGTACATCATGCCTTAGCCCCTGTACCAACAGGATAAAGATTAAAGAGAAACTAGTCAACCCAATACAACAGCAGAAAGTTCAGAGCTACATGGAGGCTATCACCTCATCTGAAGATACAGATGAGCTAGGATGCAAGATGTTTGAAAGATCGCGAGATGATGACAAACCAGCACCATCTGTTGAAGATAGCTTCTTCATTGAGATCATGGACAGCGAAGTCTTTATAGATGAGTCAAACAGCTGGGTAGCTCCACTACCTTTCCGTTCACCCCAACATCACCTTCTTAACAACAAAGGACAAGCAGTGATCACCTCATTGCGACGCACTCTAGACAGAAAGACAGACATGAAGGAACACTTTCATGATTTCATGCAGAAGATCTTCGACAGTGGTCAAGCTGAAAAAGCACCACCATTGGAAGAAACACAAGAATGTTGATACTTACCAATATTTGGAGTGTATCATCCTCAGAAACCAGATGTCATGGTTATGGGTAATGTGTGTCTATCAGCTTATCTCTCTTCCTTTGTTTCCTTTAGAGGCCAGCCATCCTCACCTGACTGTTTAATCTTCCCTCAGCATAGCTCCACCCCAGCCTCTAATTAGGAACACTATATTAACCTGTGCATTGCAAGCCCACCTTGCTGATCAACCATTGTGTACATCTGGCAGGTGGAGTATTAGACCCTGAAATATTACCTTCACCTTCTCATCTTCTCCTTTCTGTGTTCCTTCATGTCGGCGCTTCCTCTTGTTCGGTCTTGACATATATCTGGATTTCGGAGCCGCTGGCAATTTCATGGACTGGGAAACTGCATCTTCCATGAGACTTACCCTTTTGCCCCTCACAACGCCATTGGTGGTCTTGGCGATTGATGACACTGTTCTCCCAGGGGGCCCTATCTGCTTCCAGACCCTCCCATGTTGGTAGGGACACTCCACCAGGAGTGGATATCCTTCCTTGTCTTACCTAAGGCTTCATCTTCTATCATATTAGGTCTTCCTTGGCTACGCCTCCATTCTCCACACGATGACTGGACTGCTGGACAGATCTTGACTTGGGGTTCCTCCTGTTCCTCCTCCTGCCTACTCAAGGTTACCCCAAAAGAGACACTTCCTTTTGCCACCATCCCAGTATCTTCTGCTCTTCCCACTGCATATAGCGATTTCTGGGATGTCTCCTGCAATAGTTGGGCTGAGGCACTCTCTGGGTCATGTGGCACTCTGGAAGAGGAGCTCAGCTGTGAACCTGAACTGATCGTTCACTCCAGTTTGCATGGCCATTTACCTTTGCCTGTCCCTGGACCCCCTTGGACACACAGCCAGGTTAACTTGTCCACCAGTTCCACAGTCGCTACGCCCTGCAATGTGATTGTGATAGTCACTGCACCTGGCGATGCTGTTCAGTTGGCCTCTGCACCAGTTATGCCAGTCCAGCCTATGTCCAGTGAGCTTCATGCTTCTTCTTATTCAGGACCTTCTGTAACCTGGCCTCACCCTACCTCTACTACATCCAGTCAAACTTGTCTAAGAGGCTCAATCCATTCTTTGGATAAACTGCCTCATTCGGCCAGGTGGGGTTTTCAACCTTTCTTTCTGGAATAGCCCCAGGATCCGCTATCTTAGCAGTGCACTTCCGACTCCTACGGAGTGCATCTGTCACCTGGTCTCAGGTGACCTGACAGTGATCTAGAACTAGAATTTCTATTCTGGGCGGAGACGGTGAGATTTCTGCAATAAAAGCTCTCTACAGCTCTGGCCCTTGAGGGCCGCCTATGGACAAGGTGTTGGAGGGGACAGAATGATCCCACCGTACCTCCATTGCTGAAACTTGGCTTAATTCCTCACATGAGTGGGCTATGCACTCTTTCGGAGAGACAGGGTAAAAAAGAAAGGTGGCAGGTCTGTCTCTATGTGAGAAGTGATCTCAAAGTGAGTGGGAAAGAGGACCTGGTGGATGGAGAGTGTGATGAGGCTGAAGCATTATGTTTCTAAATGTAACGTTCTGCACTTGGGGGCTAAGAATATGCATGCATCATACATACTAGGTGGAGTACAACTGGGGGAATCAATGGTGGAGAAGGATCTGGGGGAGTCAATGGTGGAGAAGGATCTGGGGGAGTCAATGGTGGAGAAGGATCTGGAGGAGACCATGGTGGAGAAGGATCTAGGGGAGTCCATGGTGGAGAAGGATCTGGGGGAGTCCATGGTGGAGAAGGATCTGGGGGAGTCCATGGTGGAGAGGGATCTAGGGGAGTCCATGGTGGAGAAGGATCTGGGGGAGTCCATGGTGGAGAGGGATCTAGGGGAGTCCATGGTGGAGAAGGATCTGGGGGAGTCCATGGTGGAGAAGGATCTGGGGGTTTTGGTAGATCATAAGCTCAATAATAACATGCATTGCCAAGCTGTGGTTTCCAAAGCGAGCAAAGTCCTCTTGTATAAGAGAGGTATGGACTCCAGAGAGAGAGACATCATCTGTACAAATCATTAGTAAGATCTCATCTGGAATATGAAGTTCAGTTTTGGGCTCCAGTTCTCAGAAAGGATATCGGGGAACTGGAGAAAGTGCAGAGAAGAGCAACCAAACTGATAAGAGGCATGGAGGAGCTCAGCTATTAGGAAAGATTAGAGGAACTGAATTTATTATCTCCTGAGAAGAGGAGAATAAGGGGGGATATGATCTCCATGTATAAATACATAAGGGGGATATGATCTCTATGTATAAATACATAAGGGGCGATATGATCTCCAGGTATAAATATATAAGGGGGGGGGATATGATCTCTATGTATAAATACATAAGGGGCGATATGATCTCCATGTATAAATATATAAGGGGGGATATGATCTCCATGTATAAATACATAAGGGGGGATATGATCTCCATGTATAAATACATAAGGGGCGATATGATCTCCATGTATAAATATATAAGGGGGGATATGATCTCCATGTATAAATATATAAGGGGGGATATGATCTCCATGTATAAATACATAAGGGGGGGATATGATCTCCATGTATAAATACATAAGGGGGATATGATCTCCATATATAAATACATAAGGGGGATATGATCTCCATGTATAAATACATAAGGGGGGATATGATCTCCATGTATAAATACATAAGGGGGATATGATCTCCATGTATAAATACATAAGGGGGGATATGATCTCCAGGTATAAATATATAAGGGGGGGGATATGATCTCCATATATAAATACATAAGGGGGGGATATGATCTCCAGGTATAAATATATAAGGGGGGATATGATCTCCATGTATAAATACATAAGGGGGATATGATCTCCATGTATAAATACATAAGGGGGATATGATCTCCAGGTATAAATATATAAGGGGGGGGGATATGATCTCCATGTATAAATACATAAGGGGGGATATGATCTCCATGTATAAATACATAAGGGGGGGATATGATCTCCATATATAAATACATAAGGGGGGATATGATCTCCATGTATAAATACATAAGGGGGATATGATCTCCATATATAAATACATAAGGGGGGATATGATCTCCATGTATAAATACATAAGGGGGGATATGATCTCCATATATAAATACATAAGGGGGGATATGATCTCCATATATAAATATATAAGGGGGGATATGATCTCCATATATAAATACATAAGGGGGGGATATGATCTCCATATATAAATACATAAGGGGGGATATGATCTCCATGTATAAATACATAAGGGGGGATATGATCTCCAGGTATAAATATATAAGGGGGGATATGATCTCCATGTATAAATACATAAGGGGGGATATGATCTCCATGTATAAATACATAAGGGGGGATATGATCTCCATGTATAAATACATAAGGGGGGATATGATCTCCATGTATAAATACATAAGGGGGGATATGATCTCCATGTATAAATACATAAGGGGGATATGATCTCCATGTATAAATACATAAGGGGGGATAAGATCTCCATGTATAAATACATAAGGGGGGATATGATCTCCATGTATAAATACATAAGGGGGGATATGATCTCCATGTATAAATATATAAGGGGGGGATATGATCTCCATGTATAAATACATAAGGGGGGATATGATCTCCATGTATAAATACATAAGGGGGGATATGATCTCCATGTATAAATACATAAGGGGGGATATGATCACCATGTATAAATACATAAGGGGGGATTATGATCTCCATGTATAAATACATAAGGGGGGATTATGATCTCCATGTATAAATACATAAGGGGGGATATGATTTCTATGTATAAATACATAAGGGGGGATATGATCACCATGTATAAATATATAAGGGGGGATATGATCTCCATGTATAAATACATAAGGGGGGATATGATCACCATGTATAAATATATAAGGGGGGATATGATCTCCATGTATAAATACATAAGGGGGGATATGATCTCCATGTATAAATACATAAGGGGGATATGATCTCCATGTATAAATACATAAGGGGGGATATGATCTCCATGTATAAATACATAAGGGGGGATATAATCTCCAGGTATAAATATAGTGACATTGGGGATTGTTTAGCTCAGTGATAGATGCGTCTTTCTGTAGTGAGTTCACATCAGACAGACATTTATAGTTAAGGGCCTGGTAGCCCCACCTTTATTAAAGGGAAAAACAAAACAAAAGTCCATCCAGGAATCCCAAGCAGGGGTCCAAACTTCAATTAAATCCACAAAATCCAAATGAAAATGCTAGCCCACCTGGCTACTCTTCAGCAGTAATGCTGCTATAGGTACAGGCCCCTCAAATGAGCTGCTTGGCCGCACACAGCTTTGGGCTCCCTGGACGCACACAGCATCTATTCTCACACAGAGACACTCACTAGCAGCCAGTTTAAAAAAATCCCCTCTGCTGCAGGTTGTACATTACTTACACAGTCCACCAAGACCAAGTTCAGCCGGTGTGCAGGACAATAATGTATGTAGATGTCTTGGGGGGGACTTCTGTATGGAGCCTCTCTTGTACCCCATTACTACATCCTGACATGACTGCTGCTCCATCATAACCCTGCCCAACACATGCGTTTATATCCATATTGTAACTACTGAGTGTTTGATTGATTGTTTTTAGTAAAGATTCTGCATCCAGCCCAGATTCTGGCTTTGCACAATGTAGAAATTCCTCTTGCAGAACTTCTTCATTCAAATAGCGCACTGTCACTGAACTCTGCTCTGTTTTACTGCTGTCCTTTGTTTCATCAACCATGAGTGCAAAATCCAGAAGAGCCTCTGTCATTTCTGCACTTATGTCGCGGCCTCACCATATGATAGAGAAGATCTCTCATTCTGGATGTCGTGGTGTGCTGCGTATTTTGCATTTAAGGGATTCTCAGCTATCTTTTTAGCAACCGTTCCATCAGACATGGAAAGGACATGTAGTAACCCAATGAAGTTTCCTTTGTTGGTAGAATTGGAATCTTCTCTGACAAGCATTGGAACGCAAACTTTCCACAGCTGCTCTCATATACTCGCTGTTCTCCTCAACTTGCTTTACATGACCTTTATCTGGCCGGTTGCTTATTTTGGAACCATGTATATTCTTCAGCTTGTACTCGCTCCATGCATCCATAGCCATTTTGTGAGATTTGCATACATTGTGGCTTCTAGAAGAGGCCATGGCCTTTCGCCAGTTGCGGAAACCCAGTCAAAGAAAAAGCAAAAGCTCGGCGTGAAATTTTTAAGAAATGTCGACATGCAAAAGCAGAATCTTTACTGAGGGAATATTCAAGCCATGAAAATTGGTCAAACCGACTCCTATTAAAACTTCTAAGATGGGATCCAAACTTTTCAGGAGGGTGTTTTTGAGGCATTGGCTGACATGGGTCCTCCTCTGCACATCCGCTGATATCAATTCCTTCTAAAAGGTCACTCCTTGACCTACCAGACACTGTGAAGTCACATCTAGGATTTTCGTGGTCCTCATCACTTGTGGAATAAATACAATCTTCTATGTCAGTCTCTTCTTGGTAACTCCCACCTGCCTCCTCAATAACTGGAGCCGTTGTCATGACTTCTGGATCATTTACAGTGGGCTCCACAAGTTGTGTCCTGAGGACGTTCGGTCACAAAACGTTCCATAACACAGACAGGGGAAACAGAAACCTTCACCTCATGGGAGGCAACGTTATTACCCTGCAATAAAAACATTTCATAGGTGATTAGACACCAACCTTTATAAAAAAAAGGTTTAGAATATCATACTGAGGGAGAGGATACACCAACATTCGGGTGATTCATTTTTCCAAAGATGTGATTTTCATATGACTTTGCTTGTGCCCCGAGTCTCAGTGATGTAAAAGATATATATACACGCCAAATTTCAAGAAGATTGGATAATATTTAGGGGTTGCACACATTGATCACTTTTATCAAAGCAAAGTCTGTGGGCTTCACTTGATAAGATATACAACAACGCTGGATGAAGAAAGTCCCGTTCAAGGCTTTCTAGAAGAACAACGAGTGGAAATGGTTAAACTGCATCCAAAATGTCCTAAAAGATGGAAGTCGTCCAAGAGAAGACTACAAAGAAACAAACGTAGGATTGGCTTTTTTTGGGACGAACGTATTACTCAGGCTGTTAAGGAAAATATGACTAAAAATTTAGAAACCAAACCTGCAAAGAAAAAGGAAGTGAAAGGATTAGAGGGTAAAAACCTGGATTTTGAAGGAAAAGACTTGAGCCATTTCCTTACTAATAAAACAAAGACGTTCTTTGAAAGGTTTTGGGATCCGCGACGTGGCAGAATACCGCAGTGATTCTCTAAGAAGCCACGTGAACGCTCTGAAGGTTCTCAACGATACGCAGAAAGAGGAACTGCTCTGATAACAAAGTATAAGGAATCGGTCAGGGAGGAACAACAAAAACAATTCTTGTTGAGGGTAGTCAACGATCACAGAAAAGTCGTCACCAAGCCAACAAAACAAGGGATTGTATCGGTCAAAGTTGATTAATATAACGCATACCTATTATACCTATTAATCTTAGTGTATTGTTTTAATAGTATTTTAACCTCTTCAGATCCGCGCTATTGCCAAATGATGACAACAGCGCGGAGCTACATAGCTGGAACTACATCTATTGACATCGTCCCGTGCACGAGCGGCCTGCGCGCCCCCTGCAGGGCGCGTGTGGCACGCTCAATGATCAGCGAGTCTATGAGACTCGCCTGATCACAGATCAGAGTAAGGGGTCGGTCCCGACCCCTTATCACATGATCTGCTGTCAGCCAATGACAGCTGATCATGTGATGTAAACAGAGCCGGTAATCGGCTATTTTTCCTCCTTGCGCTGACAGCGTGATGAGGGAAAAAAAAACCCGATCACCAGCGGCCGTGAGAGGGACATCAGTCCCGATCACCGCGATCATCTGCCCCCACAGCAACAGGCAGCAGTGCCGCCTACCAGTGCCCACCAGCGTCACCCATCAGCACCCACATCAGTGCAACAACAGTGCTGCACATCAGTGCCACCTATCCGTGCCACCCATCCGTGCCACCCATCCGTGCCACCCATCAGTGCCACCCATCAGTGCCACCCATCAGTGGCCATCAGTACCGCCTTATCTGTCCCCATCAGTGCTGCCTTAACTGTGCCCACCAGTGCCGCCTCATCAGCGCATATCAATGAAGGAGAAAAATTACCTGTTTGCAAAATTTTATAACAAACTATGAAACATGATTTTTTTTTTTCAAAATTTTCCATCTTTTTTTGCCTGTTTAGCAAAAAATAAAAATCCCAGCTGTGATTAAATACCACCAAAAGAAAGCTCTATTTGTGGGAAAAAAATTATAAAAATTTCATTTGGGTACAGTGTTGCATGACTGAGTAATTGTCATTCAAAGTGCGACAGCGCTGAAAGCTGAACATTGGTCTGGGAAGGAAGGGGGTTTAAGTGCCCGGTAAGCAAGGGGTTAAAGGGGTTGTAAAGGTAAACGTTTTTTCACCTTAATGCATTCTATGCATTAAGGTGAAAAATCATCCAACAATACCGCCGCCCCCCCCAGCCCTCCGTTTTACTTACCTGACCCCTCGAAAGCCCCGCGCTCGCCCTCCACATCCTCTTTGCCGCTCAGCCTGACCACTGATTGGTTACAGTGGATGGATTGAAAGCAGCGCAGCCATTGGCTCACACGGCTGTCAATCACGTCCAATGACGTGGCGCGCTGGGGGGGGCGGGGCCGAGTGATGAAGTGAGCAGCTATGGCCGCCGGCTGTATCACGGGAGTGCGCCCGCAAGCACTCGCCACCATGGGGGGGAGCTCACATGAAGGTGTTGAGTCCTTGCGGGGGGGGGGGGAGCCGAGACAGCCGCCGAGGGACCCCAGAAGACCAGGTTCAGGGGCCAAAACGAGCTGCACAGTGGAAGTGAGTTTAACATGTTTGTTATTTAAAAAATAATTCCTGTAGTGTTCCTTTAAGTTTGTGATTTCTAGTTTTCCCAATAAAAGTCATTAACATTGAAAAATCGTATTTTACAAAACACATCAAAGTGAGCAACTTCTAAATATCATCCAATCTTCCTGTAATTCAGTATATATATATATACCTTTTACATCACTCAGACTCGGGGCGTAAGCAAAGTCTGTAACATTTTACAGTTTATTTTTTTTCATTAGAAAATGACCCCCATCCCCCCCCCAACCAACATCTATGAATTTTCTTACATGTGACACATTTTATTAAAGTCTTGAGGATTTTTCTTCATTTCCACATTTGCAGTAAATGTTGTGTTGAGCGGGGGAGGGCTCCATTGTATTTTACATGATCCAGAGAAGTACAGACCGGGGTAAAGGTGGTAAATGTCCCATCCCCCGCGCTTTCTTTACTATTACATGATACATTGTATTTTTATATTGTATTTTTGTTCCGATTACAAAGTTACAACATTAGCCGAGGTGAAGATTGAACAAAGTCGTTCTCAGTGCGGTGCAAACGTGGAAATACAACTTTGGGATTTCTTTCTAAAAAACATTCATTTGCCAAATTTCAACAAGCGGAAAGTGAATTTTCCATATTTGTCCTCATTCTTTATCTGCTCCACCTGGAGTCACAACACAATTCTATGTTCTCACTGAGGGATGTTTTGTATTCTGACCACTAGGGGGACCGGACAATGCCGGTGTTTTGTCACATTTGGCTACCCACCGCACTGCGCATGCGCGACGCCACCATATGTGTTCCAACACTTTTTACGACAAAACAGCACACTAAAACCGTTCCGTCGCCACCATCTTGCTACACCCCACACTCCTCCATAGTAAGGATAGACTGAGAAGGGGGAGAGCGGACATCTTGTTACACCCACCGGAGATTTGAATTTTACACTTATTTTCACCAGTAAAGTGATTTTATATAGAGAAATTCAGGACTCAGAACTCCGTCTGATTGGTTAGATGTTGAATTTTAAAAGCAGCGACAAGCCTGAGAATCTCCTAATCTGAGAGAAGCTCACTGCTTTGAAAATTACACATCTAACCAATCAGACGGAGTTCTGAGTCCTGAATTTCTCTATATAAAATCACTTTACTGGTGAAAATAAGTGTAAAATTCAAATCTCCGGTGGGTGTAACAAGATGTCCGCTTTCACCCTTCTCAGTGTATCGTTACTATGGAGGAGTGGAGGGTGTAGCAAGATGGCGGTGATGGAACGGTTTTAGTGTGTTGTTTTGTCATAAAAGTGCTGGAACACTTATGGCGGCATCGCGCATGCGCACTGCAGCGTGTAGCCAAATGTGATGGGTCGCCATATGTGACAGAACACAGGAATTAAAGTAAAACTACAGGCGGTCCCCGAGTTACAAACGGAAGGAGACAACAGGAAGTGAGATGAAATCTACCCCTAGGAAGGGAAATTCTCTCCTGTAAGAGTTAATATGGGAAAAACATTTCTCCTGATACTTTATCACCAATCCTTGTTTCACAAAAAACCCCAAATTTTCAAAAAACATTTGTCATTGGGACAGAGGTGAAATCTTCTGAAGAGGAGGAAAGACAGCAAAACAAATGTCACAGGGGTGATAACCCTTCCCTATGTTTTCCAAAAAGCTTAGAAAAGATTTTTTGGCTGGAGCTAAACACGTTAAAAATGTTCAAAATTACAAACAGATTCTACTTACTGCCGGGGACCGCCTATATACTGCCGGGGACCGCCTATATACTGCCGGGGACCACCTATATACTACCGGGGACCACCTATATACTGCCGGGGACCACCTATATACTGCCGGGGACCACCTATATACTGCCGGGGACCACCTATATACTGCCGGGGACCACCCATATACTGCCGGGGAAAGCATATATACTGCCGGGGACCACCTGTATACTTCCGGGGACCGCCTATATACTGCCAGGGACCGCCTATATACTGCTGGGGACCGCCTATATACTGCCGGGACCACCTGTAACCATAAGTATCACAGGCTCCTCCCATGTACATAAGTATCACAGGCTCCTCCTATGTACCCCTAACCTGTAACCCTGACTCTACCCCTAACCCCTAAACCTAACTCCTAACCCTAAGAGCCCTTTCACACCGGGCCGCCCATAGCGTCGGCAGTAAAATGCCACCATTTTTAGCGGCGTTTTACCGTCGGATTAGCGGCGCATTTCGGCGGCTAGCGGGGCACTTTTACCTCCCGCTAGCGGTTGAGAAAGGGTTAAAACCGCCGCCAATGTGCCGCAATAGCTGCGTTTTGCTGGCGGTATCCCAGCGCTGCCCCATTGATTTCAATGGGGAGCAGCAGTGGAGGAACGGGAAACACATCGCTCCAAAGAAGCTGCTGGCAGGACTTTTTTTCCTGTCCTTCTAGTGCAGCACTCTGGTGTGAAAGCCCTCGGGAGTCACACTGGAGACAATGCTGCAGCTGTTTGAGGGCAGATAGCAGGCACTATTTTTAACGCTATAGCGCATGCAAAACGCCCTCGGTGTGAAAGGGGTCTAACCCCTAACTCTACCCCTAACCCTAACTATGCCCCTAACCCTGATCCTACCCCTAACTATGTTCCTAACTCTACCCCTAACCCCTAACTCTAACCCTAACCCCTTACCATAACTCTACCCCTAACCCTAACCCCTAACGCTAACCCTAACCCCTAACCTTAACTCTAACCCTAACTCTAACCCTATCCCCTGCCCCTATGTCCCTAACTCTACCCCTAACCTGTGCCCCTAACTCTACCCCGAACCCTACCTTTACCCCTAACCCTAACTATGCCCCTAACCCTAACCCCTGCACCTAACTATGCCCTTAACTCTACAACTAACCCTACCTCTACCCCTAACCAGAACTCTACCCCTAACCAGAACTCTACCCCTAACCCTAACCCCTGCCCCTAAGTCCCTAACTCTACCCCTAACCCTAACTCTACCCCTAACCCTAACCCCTAACTCTACCCCTAACTCTAACTATGCCCCTAACTCTAACTCTACCCCTAACCCTAGCACTAACTCTAACCCTAACCCCTAACCCTAACTCTGTCCCTAACCCCTGCCCCTAAATATGTCCCTAACTCTACCCCTAACCCTACCTTTACCCCCAACCTTAACTATGCCCCTAACTCTAACCCCTGCCCCTAACTATGTCCCTAACTATACCACTAACCTCTAAATCTAACCCTACCCCTAACCCTAACTATGCCCCTAACTTTGACTCTACCCCTAACTATGTCCCTAACTCTACCCCTAACCCTAAGTCTACCCCTAACACTAACCTTAACCCTAACCCTAACCCCTGCCCCTAACACTACCCCTAACCCTAACTACACCCCTAACTCTAACCCTAACTATGTCCCTAACTCTACCCCTAATCCTAACGCTAACCCTAACCCCTGCCCCTAACTATGTCACTAACTGTACCCCTAACCCTACCTTTACCCCTAACCTTAACTATGCCCCTAACCCTAAGCCCTGCCTCTAACTATGTCCCTAACTCTACCCCTAACCCTTGCCCCTAACTATACCCCTAACCCTAACTCCACCCCTAACTATGTCCCTAACTCTACCCCTAACCCTAACTTCTAACTCTAACTCAAACCCTAAACCCTAACCCTAACCCCTGCCCCTAACTATGTCCCTAACTATGCCCCTAACCCCTGCCCCTAACTATGTCCCTAACTCTACCCATAACCCTACCTTTACCCAAACCCTAACTATGCCCCTAACCCTAACCCCTGCCTCTAACTATGCCCTTAACTCTACAACTAACCCCACCTCTACCCCTAACAAGAACTCTTCCCCTAACCTTACCTCTACCCCTAACCCTAACCCCTGCCCCTAAATCCCTAACTCTACCACTAACCTCTAACACTAACTCTACCCCTAACCCTAACCCCTCACCCTAACTCTACCCCTAACCCTGACTATGCCCCTAACTCTAACCCTACCCCTAACCCTAGCACTAACCCTAACCCTAACTCTGCCCCTTTCCCCTGCCCCTAAATATGTCCCTAACTCTACCCCTAACCCTAACCCTACCTCTAACCCTACCTTTACCCCTAACCCTAACTCTACTCCTAATCCTACCTCTACCCCTAACAATAACCCCTAACCCTAGCTCTACCCCTAACCCTAACTATGCTGCTAACCCAGACTCTACCCCTAACTATGTCCTTAACTCTACCCATAACCCCTAACCCTAACCTTACCTCCACCCCTAACCCTAACCCCTGGCCCTATGTCCCAAACTCTACCACTAACCCTAACTCTACCCCTAACCCTAACTATGCCCCTAATCCCTAACCCCTAACCCTAACTCTACAATGATGTCCCTAACTCTAACCACAAACCCTGCCCCTAACTATGTCCCTAACTCCACCCCTAACCCCTTACCCTAACCCCTGCCCCTAACGCTACCCCTAACCCTACCTTTACCCCTAACCCTAACTATGCCCCTAACCCCTGCCCCTAACTATGCCCCTAACTCTACCCCTAACCCTACCTCTACCCATTAACCTAACTCTACCCCTAACCCTAACTCTACCTCTAACCCTACCTTTACCCCTAACCCTAACTCTACCCCTAACCCTACCTCTACCCCTAACACTAACCCCTAACCCTAGCTCTACCCAAACCCTAACTATGCTCCTAACCCAGATTCTACCCCTAACTATCTCCCTAACTCTACCCATAACCCCTAACCCTAGCTCTACCCCTAACCCTAACTTTACCCCTAACCTTACCTCTACCCCTAACCCTAACCCCTGGCCATATGTCCCTAACTCTACCACTAACCCCTAACCCTAACTCTACCCCTAACCCTAACTCTACCCCTAATCCTAACTATGCCCCTAAACCCTAACCCCTAACCCTAACTCTACAACTATGTCCCTAACTCTACCCCTAACCACTTACCCAACCCCTGCCCCAACTCTACCCCTAACCCTACCTTTATCCCTAACCCTAAATATGCCTCTAACTATGTCCCTAACTCTAACCCTAACCCTCACCCTACCACAAACTCTAAACCTAACCCTAACTCTACCCCTAACCCCTAACACTTACCCATAACCCTAAATCCTAACCCTAACTATGCCCCTAACCCTGACTCTGCCCCTAACCCTAACTATGCCCCTAACCCTAACTCTTCACCTAACCCTAACCCCTAACCCTAACTCTAACTCTAACCCCTGCTCCTAACTCTACCCCTAACCACTGCCCCTAACTTTACCCATAACCCTACCTCTACCCCTAACCCTAACTATGTCCTTAACCTAAACCCCTAACCCTAACTATGTCCCTAACTCTACCCCTAACCCCTTACCCTAACCCCTGCCCTAACTCTACACCTAACTCTATCTTTACCCCTAACCCTAAAACCTAACCCCTAACTCTACCCCTAACCCTAACTATAATCCCTGCCCCGAACTATGTCCCTATCTCTACCCCTAACCCTACCTCTACCCCTAACCCCTAACCCTAAGCCCTAACTCTACCCCTAACCCCTAACCCTAACTATGCCCCTAACCCTGACTCTACCCCTAACTATGTCCCTGACTCTACCCCTAACTCTAACTCTACCCCTAACACTAACCCTAACTCTAACCCCTACCCCTAACTATGTCCCTAACTCTACCCCTAACCCCTGCCCCTAACATTACCCCTAACCCTACCTTTACCTCTAACCCTAACTATACCCCTAACCCTAACTATGCCCATAACCCTGATTCTACCCCTAACTATTTCCCTAACTCTACCCCTAACCCTAACTCTACCCCTAACCTTAACCCTTAACCTCAACTCTAACCCTAACTCTTACCCTAACCCCTGCCCCTAACTATGTCCCTAACTCTGCCCCTAACCCTACCTTTACCCCCAACCTTAACTATGCCCCTAACTCTAACCCCTGCCCCTAACTATGTCCCTAACTATACCACTAACCTCTAAATCTAACCCTAACCCTAACTATGCCCCTAACTTTGACTCTACCCCTAACTATGTCCCTAAATCTACCCCTAACCCTAAGCCTAACTCCTAACCCTAACTTAAACCGTAACCCTAACCCCTAACCCTAACTCTAACCCTAACCCCTGCCCCTAGCAATACCCCTAACCCTACCTCTACCCCTAACCCTAACTCAACCCCTAACCTTACCTCTACCCCTAACCCTAACACCTGGCCCTATGTCCCTAACTCTTCCAATAACCCCTAACCCCAACTCTACCCCTAACCCTAACTCTACCCCTAACCTTACCTTTACCCCTAACCCCTAAACCTAACCCCTAACCCTAACCCCTAACTCTACCCCTAACCTCTAACCCTAACCCCTGCCCCTAACTATGCCCCTAACTCTACCCCTAACCCTACCTCTCCCCCTAACCCCTAAACCTAACCCCTAACCCCTAACTCTACCCCTAACCTCTAACCATAACTCTAACCCCTAACCCTAAGTCTACCCTTAACACTAACCCTAACCCTAACCCCTGCCCCTAACACTACCCCTAACTCTAACTATACCCCTATCTCCAACCCTAACTATGCCCCTAAATCTGACTCTACCCCTAAGTATGTCCCTAACTCTAACTGTAAGATAACTCCTAACCCTATCTCAAACCCTAACCCCTAAACCTAACTCTAACCCTAACCCCTGCCCCCATATAAGTCCCTAACTCTCACCCTAACCCCTGCCCCTAACAATACCCCTAACCCTACCTCTGCCCCTAACCTTACCTCTACCCCTAACCCTAACACATGGCCCTATGTCCCTAACTCTACCACTAACCCCTAACCCTAACTCTACCCCTAACCCTAACTCTACCCCTAAACCCTAACCCTAACTCTACCAATAACCCTAACTATGCCCCTAACCCTGACTCTACAACTATGTCTCTAACTCTACCCCTAACCCCTTCCCCTAATTCTACCCCTAACCATACCTCTAACCCTTACCCTAACTCTACCTCTAACCCTAACTCTACCCCTAACCCCTAACTATGCCTATAACCCTGACTCTACAACTATGTCCCTAACTCTACCCCTAACCCTAACTATGCCCCTAACCCTAACCCCTGCCACTAACCATGCCGCTAACTCTACCCCAAACCCTACCTCTACCCCTAACCCCTAAACCTAACCATTAACCCTAACCCCTAACTCTTACCCTAACCCTAACTCTACCCCTAACCCCAAACCCTAACTCTAACCCTATCCCCTGCCCCTAACTATGTCCTTAACTCTACCCCTAAACACTACCCCTAACCCCTAACCCTAACTCTATCCCTAACCCTAACTCTACCCCTAACCCCTAAGCCAAACGCTGCCCCTAAACCTAACTATGCCCCTAACCCTGACTCTACCCCTAACTATGTCGCTAACTCTACCCCTAACCCTAACTCTACCCCTAACCTCTAACACCTAAGCCTAACTCTACCCCTATCCCTAACTATGCCCCTAACCCTGATTCTACCCCTAACTATGTCCCTAACTCTACCCCTAACCCCTAACCCTAACTCTACCAATAACCCTAACCCTTAACCCTAACTCTAACCCTAACCTCTAACCCTAACTCAAACCCTAACTCTAACCCTATCCCCTGCCCCTAACTATGTCCCTAACTCTACCCCTAACCCTACCTTAACCCCTAACCCTAACTATGCCCCTAACCCTAACCCCTGCCCCTAACTATTGCTTTTAACTTGGCCTATTTAGCTGGGTGTAGAACTCAGTCTGAGCGTGCTCAGTCTTTGGCTGTGGAACTTGGTATAAGTGGGAGTTAAAAACTAGAGTTATAGAGTGAATAAGTCTTGCTTGTTGATTGCTGGGTTTGCTGGGGTGCATTTTTGGGGCTTTTCCTTTTAGTTTTTCATTTGCCTTTTTCTGTCACTTTTTAAATAGCTTTTTTTTCTTTTTTTTTCCTCTGGTTCCTTCAGCCTATCAATTAAGGGGGGCGGTTAATTGCTCACAGGTGCCTATTTAACTGGGTGTAGAACTCAGTCTGGGCGTGCTCAGTCTTTGGCTGTGGAACTTTGTGTAAGTGGAACTTGGTATAAGTGGGAGTTAAAAACTAGAGTTTAAAACAGGAGGTTATAACAGGGGTCATAGTACCTGTGTAGTGTGAGTATCTGAGTGTTGTCTGAGTAGTGTGTGTGGATCGTTAGTTGTGTATTGCGAGTGCACGTAGGTCTGTGAGTACCTGTGTATTGTCTTGTTGTGTACCTGTGTATTTTGTTGTGTACCTGTGTATTGTCTTGAGTATTAGTGCCAGGAAGCTAGCTGTTAGGTAATTTGGACAGGGTAAAATCCCCAATCCTCACTAAATTTAATAGGTACGATGCCCGGCGGGTGTGGAGAGGTGATTCTTTGTACATCTTGCCGCATGTATGCGTTCCTTGATCATCCGATCGAGGGTGAATACTGCTGTGCAAAATGTAAGCACATTGTTTCCCTGGAAGCCCAGGTTCTGAATCTGGGGAAGCAACTGTCAGCACTGAGAAGTCCCTCCATACTAAAGGTGAGCCAGGAACGTACACGGCAGGTGCCGGCAGGGGCCAGCACAGAGGGGGTGGAGACAAAGAGGTGCCGGCAGGGGTCAGCACAAAGGCGGGTGGAGACAAAGAGGTGCCGGCAAGGGCCAGCACAGAGGCGGGTGGAGACAAAGAGGTGCCAGCAGGGGTCAGCACAGAGGCGGG
This sequence comes from Aquarana catesbeiana, assembly GCF_042186555.1. Classification (NCBI taxonomy): domain Eukaryota; kingdom Metazoa; phylum Chordata; class Amphibia; order Anura; family Ranidae; genus Aquarana; species Aquarana catesbeiana. The sequence continues at coordinate 1,302,829 of NC_133332.1, forward strand.
TGGAGACAAAGAGGTGCAGGCACTAGCAAAGAGTAGATGGGTGACAGTCAGGAGGGGTAGAGGGGGAAGTGCCAGAGAGGCCGATCCAGGACTGGAGCATCCCAATAAGTACGCTCCATTGAGTGACATTGGTGAAACCAGTCAGGGACCAGCACTGCTGGAGATGAGGGACTCTCCTAGCTGCCGGGGGAAGAACTCCTCCAGTGAGAGTGGGGGGGGCAGCAAAGGGAAAGGAAAGACAGATTCTGGGGGTAGGGGACTCAATTCTTAGAAGGACAGAGAGGGCAATCTGTAACCAAGACCTGAAGGGCCGAACAGTATGTTGTCTACCGGGTGCTCGGGTTCGGCACATCACGGATCTTGTGGACAGATTACTGGGAGGGGCTGGGGAAGACCCGGCTGTCATGGTGCACGTTGGCACCAATGACAAAGTCAGAGGCAGATGGAGTGTCCTAAAGAACGATTTTAGGGACTTAGGTGCTAAATTGAGGAAAAGGACCTCCAAGGTAGTGTTCTCAGGAATACTACCGGTACATCGAGCCACACCAGAAAGGCAGAGGGAGATTAGGGAAGTAAACAAGTGGCTGAAGAGCTGGTGTAGTAAGGAGGGGTTTGGGTTCCTGGAGGACTGGGCCGACTTCTCAGTCGGTAACCGGTACTATAGAAGGGACGGACTGCACCTAAATGAGGAGGGTGCAGATCTGCTGGGAATGAAGATGGCCAAAAAGTTAGAGGGGTTTTTAAACTAGGCGATGGGGGGAGGGTCCAGAGACAGTGATAGCCAGCGCGGAAGATATTCCAGAGGGTAGTATTGGGGGCATTAGTGGTAGGTTTACCAAAGCACAAAAACACAAGGTGAGTATAGTAGCAAGTCCTAGTTGCAATCTTGAAACACCCAATACGAGGACAATATGCGACCGGTCTAAACTATGTGGCATGTTCACCAATGCCAGGAGCCTGGCGGACAAGATGGGTGAACTAGAGATACTGTTGTACAAGGAGGATTTGGATTTTGTGGGAATTTCAGAGACCTGGTTCAACAGCTCTCATGATTGGCTGGCAAACATTCAAGGGTATACCCTATACCGCAAGGATAGAGAGGGTAAAAAAGGGGGAGGGGTATGCCTATATATCAAAAATAATGTACAAGTGAATGTGAGAGATGACATCACTGAGGGAGCTAGGGAGGAGGTGGAATCCTTATGGGTAGAGCTCCAAAGGGATGAAGCTAAGGGGAAAATAATACTGGGAGTATGCTATAGGCCCCCTAACCTGAGGGAGGAAGTGGAGACGGATCTTCTATCACAAATTGGATTAGCAGCAAGGATGGGAAGTGTTATCATAATGGGGGATTTTAATTATCCAGACATAGACTGGGCGGAGGGAACCGCGCATTCATTAAAGGCTCGCCAGTTCCTTAATGTCTTGCAGGACAATTTTATGGGTCAGATGGTAGATGCACCAACTAGAAATAAAGCATTACTGGATCTACTGATTACCAACAATACAGACCTGATCACAGATGTGGAAATATGGGGCAATTTAGGTAACAGCGATCACAGGTCAATTAGTTTCAGTATAAATCACACAAATAGGAAACATGAAGGGAACACAAAGACACTGAATTTCAAAAAAGCCAACTTCCCTAAACTACAAACCTTGCTAAAAGGCATAAATTGGGATAAAATATTAGGAACAAAGAATACGGAGGAGAGATGGGTTTGCTTTAAGAGCATATTAAATAAGGGCATTAGCCAATGTATCCCATTGGGTAATAAATTTAAAAGAGCGAACAAACATCCTGGATGGCTTAACTCCAATGTAAAAATGCATATAAAAGCAAAGCAGAAAGCCTTCAAAAAATACAAGGCTGAGGGATCATCATCAGCATTCAGACTTTATAAAGAATGCAAAAAGAAATGTAAGGGTGCAATTAGGATGGCTAAGATAGAACATGAAAGACACATAGCGGAGGAGAGCAAAAAAAATCCCAAGAAATTCTTTAAGTATGTAAACAGTAAAAAAGGGAGGACAGACCATATTACAAAGGATGGGGAGATGGCAAAGGTATTGAATTTATTCTTCTCCTCAGTCTTCACGAGGGAATCGGGGGGCTTCAGTAACCAAAACTGCAGTGTTTATCCTCAGGACACAACACAGGAAGCACCTACATGGTTAACAGAGGACGGAATTAAAATTAGACTTGAGAAACTTAACATTAATAAATCACCGGGACCAGATGGCTTGCATCCAAGGGTACTTAGGGAACTCAGTCAGGTGATTGCCAGACCGTTGCTCCTAATTTTTACAGACAGTCTATTGACTGGAATGGTACCAGCTGATTGGAGAAAAGCCAATGTAGCACCAATATTTAAAAAGGGCCCAAAAAACATCCCTGGGAATTACAGACCAGTTAGCCTAACATCAATAGTATGTAAACTCTTGGAGGGGATGATAAGGGACTATATACAAGATTTTAGTAATAAGAATGATATCATTAGCAGTAATCAGCATGGATTCATGAAGAATCGTTCTTGCCAAACCAATCTATTAACCTTCTATGAGGAGGTGAGTTGCCATCTAGATAAAGGAAGGCCCGTAGACGTGGTGTATCTGGATTTTGCAAAAGCATTTGACACAGTTCCCCATAAACGTTTACTGTACAAAATAAGGTGCGTTGGCATGGACCATAGGGTGAGTACATGGATTGAAAACTGGCTACAAGGGTGAGTTCAGAGGGTGGTGATAAATGGGGAGTACTCAGAATGGTCAGGGGTGGGTAGTGGGGTTCCCCAGGGTTCTGTGCTGGGACCAATCCTATTTAATTTGTTCATAAACGACCTGGATGATGGGATAAACAGTTCAATCTCTGTATTTGCAGACGATACTAAGCTAAGCAGGGCAATAACTTCTCCGCAGGATGTGGAAACCTTGCAAAAAGACCTGAACAAATGAATGGGGGAGGGGCGACTACATGGCAAATGAGGTTCAATGTAGAAAAATGTAAAATAATGCATTTGGGTGGCAAAAATATGAATGCAATCTATAGACTGGGGGGAGAACCTCTGGGGGGGTCTAGGATGGAAAAGGACCTGGGGGTCCTAGTAGATGATCAGCAATGGCATGCAATGCCAAGCTGCTGCTAACAAAGCAAACAGAATATTGGCATTAAAAGGGGATCAACTCCAGAGATAAAACGATAATTCTCCCGCTCTACAAGACTCTGGTCCGGCCGCACCTGGAGTATGCTGTCCAGTTCTGGGCACCAGTCCTCAGGAAGGATGTACTGGAAATGGAGCGAGTACAAAGAAGGGCAACAAAGCTAATAAAGGGTCTGGAGGATCTTAGTTATGAGGAAAGGTTGTGAGCTCTGAACTTATTCTCTCTGGAGAAGAGACGCTTGAGAGGGGATATGATTTCAATTTACAAATACTGTACTGGTGACCCCACAATAGGGATAAAACTTTTTCGCAGAAGAGAGTTTAATAAGACTCGTGGCCACTCATTACAATTAGAAGAAAAGAGGTTTAACCTTAAACTACGTAGAGGGTTCTTTACTGTAAGAGCGGTAAGGATGTGGAATTCCCTTCCACAGGCGGTGGTCTCAGCGGGGAGCATTGATAGCTTCAAGAAACTATTAGATAATCACCTGAATGACCGCAACATACAGGGATATGTAATGTAATACTGACACATAATCACACACATAGGTTGGACGTGATGGACGTGTGTCTTTTTTCAACCTCACCTACTATGTAACTATGTAACTAATCCTACCTCTACTCCTAACCTTACCTCTACCCCTAACCCTAACCCCTGCCCCTAAGTCCCTAACTCAACCACTAACCCCTAACCCTAACTCTAACCCTATCCCTAAACCCTACCACTAACTCTCACCCCAAACCCTAACCCCAGCTCTACCCCTAAACCCTGCCCCTAAATATGTCCATTACTCTACCCCTAACCCCTACTCCTAAACCCTAACCCTAACTCTACCCCTAACCCTACCTCTACCCCTTACCCTAACTCTACCCCCTAACCCTAACTCTACCCCTAACCCTACCTCTACCCCTTACCCTAACTCTACCCCCTAACCCTAACTCTACCTCTAACTCTACCTTTACCCCTAACTCTACCCCTAACCCTAACTCTAACCCTAACCCAGCTATGCCCCCAACCCTGACTGTACCCCTAACTATGTCCCTAACTCTACCCCTAACTCTAACTCTAACCCTAACCCAGCTATGCCCCCAACCCTGACTGTACCCCTAACTATGTCCCTAACTCTACCCCTAACCCCTAACCCTAACTCTACCCCTAACCCTAACCCTAACCCTAACCCTAAGCCCTAACCATAACTATGCCCCTAACTCTAACCCTACCACTAACTCTAACCAAGACCCTAACCCATAACCCTAATTCTACCACTAACTCTAGCCCTAACCCCTGCCCCTAACTATGTCCCTAACTCTACCCCTAACCCTAACTCCACCCCTAACCCTAACTCCACCCCTAACCCTTACTCTACCCCTAACCCCTAACTCTACCCCTAACCTTACCCCTAACCCCTAACTCTACAACTAACCCTAACTATGCCCCAACCCTGACTCTACCTCTAACCTTGTCCCTAACTCTACCCCTAACCATAACTCTACCCCTAACCCCTAACTCTAACCCCTAACCCTAATTCTACCCCTAACTCTAACCCCTGTCCCTAACTATGTCCCTAACTCTACCCCTAACCCTACCTTTACCCTTAACCCTTACTGTAACGAGTCCCTGCTCGCTCGGTTCCACTCTCCTGACACTCCTCTGCGGCTATAGAATCAGATTGCAGATCGCAACATCTGATGGTTCAGTCATCTGATGCTCCGGGATTAGAACTACAGCTATGTGCCATTCAAATCCAGTTGTGATAGCTCAGAACAATCACCAGGCAAGCTGTATGTAAGTTCAAACAGGAATCTCACTTTTATTGAATGCACACAATACACTTTTATACACAGAAGTTTGAACACCCCGCCCTCAACAACCACTTTCCTATTGGTCAATTGTAAAGTACACTTTAGTCTTCAATTAGGTCCTCTTGGCCATGCAAATGAGGACTTGAAACAGGGTCAGCAGGGATTGGTTCGATAGCTTGAACAGGAGGACTTATATGTGTAATGACACAGAGAAGCCCCAGGGGGTAATTAAAGTACATAAACAAACAGTCAAACACAGAACAATGCCTTCCAGACCATGGAGCCATCTGGAGGGGGTTTGCCTTAAAACAGGGCAGAAGACCCCCCCACTGTGTAATAGAATCAAAGGAGAAATACTTCAGTATTCCAAGCCCTGCCCCTAACTATGTCCCTAACTCTACCCCTAACCCCTTACCCTAACTCTACCCCTAACCGTAACACTAACTATACCTCTAACTCTAATCCTACCCCTAACCCTACCACAAACTCTAACCCTAACCCTAACTCTACCCTTAACTCTAACCCTACCCCTACCACAAACTCTAACCCTAACCCTACCTTTACCCCTAACCCTAACTATGCACCTAACCCTAACCCCTGCCCCTAACTATGTCCCTAACTCTACCCCTAACCCTAACTCTACCCCTAACCCTAACCTCTAACCTCAACCCCTAACCCTAACCTCTATCCCTAATTCTACCCCTAACCCTAACTATGCCCCTAACTCTGACTCTACCCCTACCTATGTCACTAACTCTACCCCTAACTCTAACCTTAACCCCTAACCCTAACTATGCCCCTAACTCTAACCCGACCCCTATCACTAACTCTAACCCTAACTCTACTCCTAACTCTACCCCTAACCCTAACTCTACCCCTAACCCTAACTCTACCCCTACCCCTAACTATGTCCCTAACTCTACCCCTAACTCTAACCTTAACCCCTGCCCCTAACTATGTCACTAACGCTACCCCTAACCCTAACTCTACCCTTAACCCCTAACCCTAACTATGCCCCTAACTCTAACCCTACCCCTACCACTAACTCTAACCCTAACTCTAACCCTAACGCTAACCCCTAACCCTAACTCTAACCCAAACCCCTGCCCTTATGTCCCTAACTCTACCCCTAACCCCTGCCCCTAACTCTCCCCCTAACCCTACCTTTACCCCTAACCCTAACTATGCCCCTAACCCTAACCCCTGACCCCTAACCCTAACTCGACCCCTACCCCTACCCCTAACTATGTCCCTAACTCTACCCCTAACTCTAACCCTAACCCCCGCCCCTAACTATGTCCCTAACGCTACCCCTAACCCCTAACCCTAACTCTACCCCTAACACTAACTATGCCCCTAACTCTTACCCTAACCCTAATCCTAACTCTTCCCCTAACCCTAACTCTAGTCCTAACCCCTGCCCCTAACTATGTCCCCAACTCTACCCCTAACTCCTAACACTAACTCTACCTCTAACCCTAACTATGCCCCTAACCCTGACTCTACCCTTAACTATGTCCCAAACTCTACTCCTAACCCTAACTCTACCCCTAACCCCTAACCCTAACTCTAACCCTAACACTAACCCCTAACCCCTAACCCTAACTCTACCCCTAACCCTAACCCTAACTATGCCCCTAACTCTAACCCTACCCCTAACCCTACCACTAACTCTAACCCTAACTCTACCCCTAACCCCTAACTCTACCCCTAACTCCTGCCCCTAACTATGTCCCTAACTCTACCCCTAACCCTACCCCTAACTCTACCCCTACCCCTAACCCCTAACTCTACCCCTAACCCTAACTATGCCCCTAACTCTAACCCTACCCCTACCTCTAGCCCTAACTCCTGCCCCTAACTATGTCCCTAACTGTACCCCTAATCCTTACCCCTAACCCTAACTCTACCTCTAAACCTACCTCTACCCCTAACCCTAACCCCTTCCCCTATGTCCTTAACTCTACCCCTAACCCCTAACCCTAACTCTACCCCTAACCCTAACTCTACCCCTAACCCTAACTATGCCCCTAACCCTGACTCTATCGCTAACTATGTCCCTAACTCTACCCCTAACTCTAACCCTTTCCCCTGCCTCTTACTATTTCCCTAACTCTACCCCTAACCCCTAACCCTAACTCTACCACTAACCCTAACCCCTAACCCTGCCTATGCCCCTAACTCTAACCCTACCCCTACCACTAACTCTAACCCTAACAACTAAACCTAACCCTCACCTTACCCCTAACCCCTAACTCTAGTCTTAACCCCTGCCCCTAACTATGTCCCTAACTCTACCCCTAACCCCTACCCCAACCCCTAACCCTTGCTCTACCCCTAACCCTACCCCTAACCCCTAACTCTACAACTAACCCTAACTATGCCCCAACCCTGACTCTACCTCTAACCTTGTCCCTAACTCTACCCCTAACCATAACTCTACCCCTAACCCCTAACTCTAACCCCTAACCCTAATTCTACCCCTAACTCTAACCCCTGTCCCTAACTATGTCCCTAACTCTACCCCTAACCCCTAACCCTACCTTTACCCTTAACCCTTACTGTAACGAGTCCCTGCTCGCTCGGTTCCACTCTCCTGACACTCCTCTGCGGCTATAGAATCAGATTGCAGATCGCAACATCTGATGGTTCGGTCATCTGATGCTCCGGGATTAGAACTACAGCTATGTGCCATTCAAATCCAGTTGTGATAGCTCAGAACAATCACCAGGCAGGCTGTATGTAAGTTCAAACAGGAATCTCACTTTTATTGAATGCACACAATACACTTTTATACACAGAAGTTTGAACACCCCGCCCTCAACAACCACTTTCCTATTGGTCAATTGTAAAGTACACTTTAGTCTTCAATTAGATCCTCTTGGCCATGCAAATGAGGACTTGAAACAGGGTCAGCAGGGATTGGTCCGATAGCTTGAACAGGAGGACTTATATGTGTAATGACACAGAGAAGCCCCAGGGGGTAATTAAAGTACATAAACAAACAGTCAAACACAGAACAATGCCTTCCAGACCATGGAGCCATCTGGAGGGGGTTTGCCTTAAAACAGGGCAGAAGACCCCCCCCACTGTGTAATAGAATCAAAGGAGAAATACTTCAGTATTCCAAGCCCTGCCCCTAACTATGTCCCTAACTCTACCCCTAACCCCTTACCCTAACTCTACCCCTAACCGTAACACTAACTATACCCCTAACTCTAATCCTACCCCTAACCCTACCACAAACTCTAACCCTAACTCTACCCTTAACTCTAACCCTACCCCTAACCCTACCACAAACTCTAACCCTAACCCTACCTTTACCCCTAACCCTAACTATGCACCTAACCCTAACCCCTGCCCCTAACTATGTCCCTAACTCTACCCCTAACCCTAACTCTACCCCTAACCCTAACCTCTAACCTCAACCCCTAACCCTAACCCTTACCCCTGCCTCTAACTGTGTCCCTAATTCTAACCCTACCTTTACCCCTAACCCTAACTATGCACCTAACCCTAACCCCTGCCCCTAACTATGTCCCTAACTCTACCCCTAACCCTAACTCTACCCCTAACCGTAACCCCTAACCCTAACTCTACCCTTAACCCAAATTATGCCCCTAACCCTGGCTCTACCCCAGCTTTGTCACTAACTCTACCCCTAACTCTAACCCCTGCCCATAACTATGTCCCTAACATAGTAACCCTAACCCTAACCCCTCACCCTAACTCTACCCCTAACCCCTAACCCTAACTATGCCCCTAACTCTAACCCTACCCCTACCCCTAACTCTAGCCCTAACTCCTGCCCCTAACTATGTCCCTAACTGTACCCCTAATCCTTACCCCAACCCTAACTCTACCTCTAAACCTACCTCTACCCCTAACCCTAACCCCTTCCCCTATGTCCTTAACTCTACCCCTAACCCCTAACCCTAACTCTACCCCTAACCCTAACTCTACCCCTAACCCTAACTATGCCCCTAACCCTGACTCTATCGCTAACTATGTCCCTAACTCTACCCCTAACTCTAACCCTTTCCCCTGCCTCTTACTATTTCCCTAACTCTACCCCTAACCCCTAACCCTAACTCTACCACTAACCCTAACCCCTAACCCTGCCTATGCCCCTAACTCTAACCCTACCCCTACCACTAACTCTAACCCTAACAACTAAACCTAACCCTCACCTTACCCCTAACCCCTAACTCTAGTCTTAACCCCTGCCCCTAACTATGTCCCTAACTCTACCCCTAACCCCTACCCCAACCCCTAACCCTTGCTCTACCCCTAACCCTACCCCTAACCCCTAACTCTACAACTAACCCTAACTATGCCCCAACCCTGACTCTACCTCTAACCTTGTCCCTAACTCTACCCCTAACCATAACTCTACCCCTAACCCCTAACTCTAACCCCTAACCCTAATTCTACCCCTAACTCTAACCCCTGTCCCTAACTATGTCCCTAACTCTACCCCTAACCCCTAACCCTACCTTTACCCTTAACCCTTACTGTAACGAGTCCCTGCTCGCTCGGTTCCACTCTCCTGACACTCCTCTGCGGCTATAGAATCAGATTGCAGATCGCAACATCTGATGGTTCGGTCATCTGATGCTCCGGGATTAGAACTACAGCTATGTGCCATTCAAATCCAGTTGTGATAGCTCAGAACAATCACCAGGCAAGCTGTATGTAAGTTCAAACAGGAATCTCACTTTTATTGAATGCACACAATACACTTTTATACACAGAAGTTTGAACACCCCGCCCTCAACAACCACTTTCCTATTGGTCAATTGTAAAGTACACTTTAGTCTTCAATTAGGTCCTCTTGGCCATGCAAATGAGGACTTGAAACAGGGTCAGCAGGGATTGGTCCGATAGCTTGAACAGGAGGACTTATATGTGTAATGACACAGAGAAGCCCCAGGGGGTAATTAAAGTACATAAACAAACAGTCAAACACAGAACAATGCCTTCCAGACCATGGAGCCATCTGGAGGGGGTTTGCCTTAAAACAGGGCAGAAGACCCCCCCACTGTGTAATAGAATCAAAGGAGAAATACTTCAGTATTCCAAGCCCTGCCCCTAACTATGTCCCTAACTCTACCCCTAACCCCTTACCCTAACTCTACCCCTAACCGTAACACTAACTATACCCCTAACTCTAATCCTACCCCTAACCCTACCACAAACTCTAACCCTAACCCTAACTCTACCCTTAACTCTAACCCTACCCCTACCACAAACTCTAACCCTAACCCTACCTTTACCCCTAACCCTAACTATGCACCTAACCCTAACCCCTGCCCCTAACTATGTCCCTAACTCTACCCCTAACCCTAACTCTACCCCTAACCCTAACTCTACCCCTAACCCTAACTATGTCCCTAACTCTACCCCTAACTCTAACCTTAACCCCTGCCCCTAACTATGTCACTAACGCTACCCCTAACCCTAACTCTACCCTTAACCCCTAACCCTAACTATGCCCCTAACTCTAACCCTACCCCTACCACTAACTCTAACCCTAACTCTAACCCTAACGCTAACCCCTAACCCTAACTCTAACCCAAACCCCTGCCCTTATGTCCCTAACTCTACCCCTAACCCCTGCCCCTAACTCTCCCCCTAACCCTACCTTTACCCCTAACCCTAACTATGCCCCTAACCCTAACCCCTGACCCCTAACCCTAACTCGACCCCTACCCCTACCCCTAACTATGTCCCTAACTCTACCCCTAACTCTAACCCTAACCCCCGCCCCTAACTATGTCCCTAACGCTACCCCTAACCCCTAACCCTAACTCTACCCCTAACACTAACTATGCCCCTAACTCTTACCCTAACCCTAATCCTAACTCTTCCCCTAACCCTAACTCTAGTCCTAACCCCTGCCCCTAACTATGTCCCCAACTCTACCCCTAACTCCTAACACTAACTCTACCTCTAACCCTAACTATGCCCCTAACCCTGACTCTACCCTTAACTATGTCCCAAACTCTACTCCTAACCCTAACTCTACCCCTAACCCCTAACCCTAACTCTAACCCTAACACTAACCCCTAATCCCTAACCCTAACTCTACCCCTAACCCTAACCCTAACTATGCCCCTAACTCTAACCCTACCCCTAACCCTACCACTAACTCTAACCCTAACTCTACCCCTAACCCCTAACTCTACCCCTAACTCCTGCCCCTAACTATGTCCCTAACTCTACCCCTAACCCTACCCCTAACTCTACCCCTACCCCTAACCCCTAACTCTACCCCTAACCCTAACTATGCCCCTAACTCTAACCCTACCCCTACCCCTAACTCTAGCCCTAACTCCTGCCCCTAACTATGTCCCTAACTGTACCCCTAATCCTTACCCCTAACCCTAACTCTACCTCTAAACCTACCTCTACCCCTAACCCTAACCCCTTCCCCTATGTCCTTAACTCTACCCCTAACCCCTAACCCTAACTCTACCCCTAACCCTAACTCTACCCCTAACCCTAACTATGCCCCTAACCCTGACTCTATCGCTAACTATGTCCCTAACTCTACCCCTAACTCTAACCCTTTCCCCTGCCTCTTACTATTTCCCTAACTCTACCCCTAACCCCTAACCCTAACTCTACCACTAACCCTAACCCCTAACCCTGCCTATGCCCCTAACTCTAACCCTACCCCTACCACTAACTCTAACCCTAACAACTAAACCTAACCCTCACCTTACCCCTAACCCCTAACTCTAGTCTTAACCCCTGCCCCTAACTATGTCCCTAACTCTACCCCTAACCCCTACCCCAACCCCTAACCCTTGCTCTACCCCTAACCCTACCCCTAACCCCTAACTCTACAACTAACCCTAACTATGCCCCAACCCTGACTCTACCTCTAACCTTGTCCCTAACTCTACCCCTAACCATAACTCTACCCCTAACCCCTAACTCTAACCCCTAACCCTAATTCTACCCCTAACTCTAACCCCTGTCCCTAACTATGTCCCTAACTCTACCCCTAACCCTACCCCTAACCCCTAACTCTACAACTAACCCTAACTATGCCCCAACCCTGACTCTACCTCTAACCTTGTCCCTAACTCTACCCCTAACCATAACTCTACCCCTAACCCCTAACTCTAACCCCTAACCCTAATTCTACCCCTAACTCTAACCCCTGTCCCTAACTATGTCCCTAACTCTACCCCTAACCCCTAACCCTACCTTTACCCTTAACCCTTACTGTAACGAGTCCCTGCTCGCTCGGTTCCACTCTCCTGACACTCCTCTGCGGCTATAGAATCAGATTGCAGATCGCAACATCTGATGGTTCGGTCATCTGATGCTCCGGGATTAGAACTACAGCTATGTGCCATTCAAATCCAGTTGTGATAGCTCAGAACAATCACCAGGCAAGCTGTATGTAAGTTCAAACAGGAATCTCACTTTTATTGAATGCACACAATACACTTTTATACACAGAAGTTTGAACACCCCGCCCTCAACAACCACTTTCCTATTGGTCAATTGTAAAGTACACTTTAGTCTTCAATTAGATCCTCTTGGCCATGCAAATGAGGACTTGAAACAGGGTCAGCAGGGATTGGTCCGATAGCTTGAACAGGAGGACTGATATGTGTAATGACACAGAGAAGCCCCAGGGGGTAATTAAAGTACATAAACAAACAGTCAAACACAGAACAATGCCTTCCAGACCATGGAGCCATCTGGAGGGGGTTTGCCTTAAAACAGGGCAGAAGACCCCCCCCACTGTGTAATAGAATCAAAGGAGAAATACTTCAGTATTCCAAGCCCTGCCCCTAACTATGTCCCTAACTCTACCCCTAACCCCTTACCCTAACTCTACCCCTAACCGTAACACTAACTATACCCCTAACTCTAATCCTACCCCTAACCCTACCACAAACTCTAACTCTAACCCTAACTCTACCCTTAACTCTAACCCTACCCCTACCACAAACTCTAACCCTAACCCTACCTTTACCCCTAACCCTAACTATGCACCTAACCCTAACCCCTGCCCCTAACTATGTCCCTAACTCTACCCCTAACCCTAACTCTACCCCTAACCCTAACCTCTAACCTCAACCCCTAACCCTAACCTCTATCCCTAACTCTACCCCTAACCCTAACTATGCCCCTAACTCTGACTCTACCCCTACCTATGTCACTAACTCTACCCCTAACTCTAACCTTAACCCCTAACCCTAACTATGCCCCTAACTCTAACCCGACCCCTATCACTAACTCTAACCCTAACTCTACTCCTAACTCTACCCCTAACCCTAACTCTACCCCTAACTCTAACCTTAACCCCTGCCCCTAACTATGTCACTAACTCTACCCCTAACTCTAACCTTAACCCCTGCCCCTAACTATGTCACTAACGCTACCCCTAACCCTAACTCTACCCTTAACCCCTAACCCTAACTATGCCCCTAACTCTAACCCTACCCCTACCACTAACTCTAACCCTAACTCTAACCCTAACGCTAACCCCTAACCCTAACTCTAACCCAAACCCCTGCCCCTATGTCCCTAACTCTACCCCTAACCCCTGCCCCTAACTCTCCCCCTAACCCTACCTTTACCCCTAACCCTAACTATGCCCCTAACCCTAACCCCTGACCCCTAACCCTAACTCGACCCCTACCCCTAACTATGTCCCTAACTCTACCTCTAACTCTAACCCTAACCTCCGCCCCTAACTATGTCCCTAACGCTACCCCTAACCCCTAACCCTAACTCTACCCCTAACACTAACTATGCCCCTAACTCTTACCCTAACCCTAATCCTAACTCTTCCCCTAACCCCTAACTCTAGTCCTAACCCCTGCCCCTAACTATGTCCCCAACTCTACCCCTAACTCCTAACACTAACTCTACCTCTAACCCTAACTATGCCCCTAACCCTGACTCTACCCTTAACTATGTCCCAAACTCTACTCCTAACCCTAACTCTACCCCTAACCCCTAACTCTAACCCTAACACTAACCCCTAACCCCTAACCCTAACTCTACCCCTAACCCTAACCCTAACTATGCCCCTAACTCTAACCCTACCCCTAACCCTACCACTAACTCTAACCCTAACTCTACCCCTAACCCCTAACTCTACCCCTAACTCCTGCCCCTAACTATGTCCCTAACTCTACCCCTAACCCTACCCCTAACCCTAACTCTACCCCTACCCCTAACCCCTAACTCTACCCCTAACCCTAACTATGCCCCTAACCCTGACTCTACCCCTAACTATGTCCCTAACTCTACCCCTAACCCTAACTCTACCCCTAACCCCTAACCCTAACTCTAACCCCAACCCTAACCCCTAACTCTACCCCTAACTCTTACCCTAACCCCTGTCCCTAACTCTACCCCTAACCCTTAACCCTAACTCTACCCCTAACCCTACCTCTACCCCTAACCCTAACTATGCCCCTAACCCTAACTCGACCCTAACCCATAACTCTAACTCCACCCCTAACCCTAACTCTACCCCTAACCCTAACTATGCCCCTAACCCTGACTCTACCCCTAACTCTGTCCCTAACGCTACCCCTAACTCTAACTCCACCCCTAACCCTAACCCCTGCCCCTAACTCTACTGCTAACCCTAACTATGCCCCTAACTCTAACCCTAACCCCTAACCCTAACTATGCCCCTAACTTTAACCCTACTCCTAACCCTACCCTTAACTATAACCCTAACCCCTAACCCTAACTCTACCCCTAACTCTAGCCCTAACCCCTGCCCCTAACTATGTCCCTAACTCTACCCCTAACCCTAACTCTACCCCTAACCCTAACTATGCCCCTAACCCTAACCCCTAACTCCTAACCCTAACTATGCCCCTAACTCTAACCCTACAGTAGTGTCCAACAGGTTGGGCACTACATGTATGTGTTGTAGCTCCTTAAAAACCAGTAAACCAATGGGACCCAGGTACCCCTATCTACTGTCCAGAGAAGTCTGGTGGAAACCAATGGGACCGAGATACCCCCATCTACTGTCTGGAGAAGTCTGGTGGAAACCAGTGGGACCCAGGTACCCCATCAACTGTCCAAAGAAGTCTGGTGGAAACCAGTGGGACGTAGGTACCCCATCTACTGTCCAGAGAAGTCTGATGGAAACCAGTGGGACCCAGGTACCCCATCTACTGTCCAGAGAAGTCTGGTGGAAACCAGTGGGACCCAGGTACCCCATCTGCTGTCCAGAGAAGTCTGGAGGAAACCAGTGGGACCCAGGTACCCCCATCTAGTGTCCAGAGAGGTCTGGTGGAAACCAATGGGACCCAGGTACCCCAATCATTCGACGTCCTACCGCTCTGTGAGGGCGTTGAATGACTAAACTAGTAGGGCGGAGCTGGGATGCTGACATCATCTGGCTTTGCCAGGATTGGGCTTGCGGCTTTTGTTATTGCAGCTGGAGCCAATAAGCATATATAACCATCACGCATTTTGTTCCCTAGTGTCGGGTTGACACTTGAATAATGTAAGTGCTTTTAACAAATTTAAAAAAAACAAGCATTTTTTTAAACGGTACCACGCTATGGGATTTTTCTTCCTTCCTCCTAAAAATCCTTCGGTCTATTCGGGAGAGGAACTGACAAGAGGACACGTCAGAGGAGTGGATCTACCTGATATACAACACAGAGTGTGTTTGCTGGTTCATAATTTAACCAGCCATAGCTTCTGGTGAGTTACTTTAGGACTTATGGTGAAGGAACACATCGGGTATCTGATTGTATGAATTTTCGGGTTAAGGTTTATGTTTTTTGATTCATTCTGGGATTGAAAACATGGATTTAGATTTTTGAATGTATGCATTTATGAATTATATTTTCTCTGGGATTGAAAACATGGATTTTAATTTTACAACACATGCACTTTATTTATGAACAATTTTTGGGGGGATTTAGAATATATTTTGTATATGCACTTTATGAATCAGATTTATTTTCAACATACGGCTTGTTCCAGACCTGTCTCCTGCCCACCTCCTGACCTCGGTGTGTTAACAGAATTCCTCTGCCAGCTACCTGTCTTAAACCTCGGTTTCCATATGACCTTGTCTTCTCTGCTACCCACCTGGCACCGAACCTTGGCTTGTTCTGACTACCCTCTGTCTCAGTGACCCTAGTTACCTGCTACATCTCACAGGCACCTACCTACAGCAGCCCCGCAAGTCTATATACGGGATATATATATATATATATATTTAGATACAACATATTATTTTTTTCAAGGCCAATGAAATAGGAGATTAAGATATTTAGGGTCTGATAAAGATTGAGGGAGTTCTGATTGAAACCATAAATACAATCAATTCTTTGTGGGGTAGTTTTTCCTCCAACAACCCCAGAAACAATTTTAGGAAGGAGGGAGCATAGTTTACTTCCATTGCTATCCCCAATATGTACTATGTATTCAATACTCGTCTAAAAAATGTCTAAAGCTTGCATTCCAAAACCAACTGTAGTAGCTGAAGAGTGAGGTGTTGCCGGTCTTTGGTCTCCATATTAATAGGTTTCTGACTATTGCTGGGTAGATAGCGCAGTGAGGAGTTTCCACGATGAATATTACTAGTGAAGAACGCTGAAGAGCAGGACAAGCCCCAGATGTGTGTGGGAGAAGAGCACTTCATGTTATGGTAAAAAGAACTCAAATCAACAAGAGAGGAATGCCAATTCAACATGTGATGGTTATTTCAGGCAGCTTGTTTAATTCCTATTGATTTTTGGCAGGTTATAAAATATCAGAGAGATTTCTGTGAAGACCTCCTGCGACTTAGACACTAAGAGAAAAAAAGTAAATTTTTATTCATAATAATATAAGATATAAGATAGTATAGGAGGTTAACACTATCTGATTTGAGGCTGCCTAATACAGAACCATCATTTTAACCCTAACCCAAATTCCAACCCTACCCAGATTACAACCCTACCCAGATTCCAACCCTACCCAGATTCCAACCCTAACCCCGATTCCAACCCTAACCCCCAATTCCAACCCTAACCCCCAATTCCAACCCTAACCATGTTTTGAACTGTAGAACTGATTCCAACCCTAACCCCGATTCCAACCTTAATCATGATTTCAACCCTAACCCTGATTCCAACCGTAGCCCCAATTCCGACCCTAACCCTGATTTCAAC
This sequence comes from Aquarana catesbeiana, assembly GCF_042186555.1. Taxonomy (NCBI): domain Eukaryota; kingdom Metazoa; phylum Chordata; class Amphibia; order Anura; family Ranidae; genus Aquarana; species Aquarana catesbeiana. Next base: position 1,319,963 of record NC_133332.1, read on the forward strand.
CATAGCCCCAATTCTAACCCTAACCCTGATTCTAACCATAGCCCCAATTCCAACCCTAACCCTGATTCCAACCGTAGCCCCAATTTCAACCCTAACCCTGATTCCAACCGTAGCCCCAATTCCAACCCTAATCCTGATTTTAACTATAGCCCCAATTCCAACCCTAACCCTGATTCCAACCGTAGCCCCAATTCCAACCCTAATCCTGATTTTAACTATAGCCCCAATTCCAACCCTAACCCTGATTCCAACCCTAGCTCTGATTCCAATGCTAGCGCTGATTTCAACCCTTACCCTGATTTCTACTGCAGCCCCAAATCCAACCCTATTCCTAATTTCAGTCCTAATCATGATTCAAACCCTAGAACTGATTTTAACCCTCACAATAAATCCAACTCTAACCCTAACTACAATCCTAACCCTGATTTCAGCCATAGCCCCAATTCCAACCCTGACTAATGTGTAGTGTGTGTGGATCCTTAGTACTTGTGTATTGTGTACTGTATACTTGTGTATTGCGAGTGCACGTAGGTCTGTGAGTACCTGTGTATTTTGTTGTGTACCTGTGTATTGTCTTGAGTATTAGTGCCAGGAAGCTAGCTGTTAGGTAATTTGGACAGGGTAAAATCCCCAAATCCTCACTAAATTTAATAGGTACGATGCCCGGCGGGTGTGGAGAGGTGACTCTTTGTACATCTTGCCGCATGTATGCGTTCCTTGATCATCCGATCGAGGGCGAATACTGCTGTGCAAAATGTAAGCACATTGTTTCCCTGGAAGCCCAGGTTCTGAATCTGGGGAAGCAACTGTCAGCACTGAGAAGTCCCTCCATACTAAAGGTGAGCCAGGAACGTACACGGCAGGTGCGGGCAGGGGCCAGCACAGAGGCGGGTGGAGACAAAGAGGTGTAGGCACTAGCAAAGAGTAGATGGGTGACAGTCAGGAGGGGTAGAGGGGGAAGTGCCAGAGAGGCCGATCCAGGACTGGAGCATCCCAATAAGTACGCTCCATTGAGTGTCATTGGTGAAACCAGTCAGGGACCAGCACTGCTGGAGATGAGGGACTCTCCTAGCTGCCGGGGGAAGAACTCCTCCAGTGAGAGTGGGGGGGCAGCAAAGAGAAAGGAAAGACAGATTCTGGGGGTAGGGGACTCAATTCTTAGAAGGACAGAGAGGGCAATCTGTAACCAAGACCTGAAGGGCCGAACAGTATGTTGTCTACCGGGTGCTCGGGTTCGGCACATCACGGATCTTGTGGACAGATTACTGGGAGGGGCTGGGAAAGACCCGGCTGTCATGGTGCGCGTTGGCACCAATGACAAAGTCAGAGGCAGATGGAGTGTCCTAAAGAACAATTTTAGGGACTTTGGAGCTAAATTGAGGAAAAGAACCTCCAAGGTAGTATTCTCAGGAATACTACCGGTACATCGAGCCACAGCAGAAAGGCAGAGGGAGATTAGGGAAGTAAACAAGTGGCTGAAGAGCTGGTGTAGTAAGGAGGGGTTTGGGTTCCTGGAGGACTGGGCCGACTTCTCAGTCGGTAGCCGGTACTATAGAAGGGACAGACTGCACCTAAATGAGGAGGGTGCAGATCTGCTGGGAATGAAGATGGCCAAAAAGTTAGAGGAGTTTTTAAACTAGGCGATGGGGGGGAGGGTCCAGAGACAGTGATAGTCAGCGATATTCCAGAGGGTAGTATTGGGGGCATTAGTGGTAGGTTGACCAAAGCACGTAAACACAAGGTAAGTATAGTAGCAAGTCCTAGTTGCAATCTCGGAACACCCAATAAGAGTATAATATGCGACCGGTCTAAACTATGTGGCATGTTCACCAATGCCAGGAGCATGGCGGACAAGATGGGTGAACTAGAGATACTGTTGTACAAGGAGGATTTGGATTTTGTGGGAATTTCAAAGACCTGGTTCAACAGCTCTCATGATTGGCTGGCAAACATTCAAGGGTATACCCTATACCGCAAGGATAGAGAGGGTAAAAAAGGGGGAGGGGTATGCCTATATATCAAGAATAATGTACAAGTGAATGTGAGAGATGACATCACTGAGGGATCTAGAGAGGAGGTGGAATCCTTATGGGTAGAGCTCCAAAGGGATGAAGCTAAGGGGAAAATAATACTGGGAGTATGCTATAGACCCCCTAACCTGAGGGAGGAAGTGGAGACGGATCTGCTATCACAAATTGGATTAGCAGCAAGGATGGGAAGTGTTGTCATAATGGGGGATTTTAATTATCCAGACATAGACTGGGCGGAGGGAACCGCGCATTCATTTAAGGCTCGCCAGTTCCTTAATGTCTTGCAGGACAATTTTATGGGTCAGATGGTAGATGCACCAACTAGAAATAAAGCATTACTGGATCTACTGATTACCAACAATACAGATCTGATCACAGATGTGGAAATATGGGGCAATTTAGGTAACAGCGATCACAGGTCAATTAGTTTCAGTATAAATCACACAAATAGGAAACATGAAGGGAACACAAAGACACTGAATTTCAAAAAAGCCAACTTCCCTAAACTACAAACCTTGCTAAAAGGCATAAATTGGGATAAAATATTAGGAACAAAGAATACGGAGGAGAGATGGGTTTGCTTTAAGAGCATATTAAATAAGGGCATTAGCCAATGTATCCCATTGGGTAATAAATTTAAAAGAGCGAACAAAAATCCTGGATGGCTTAACTCCAATGTAAAAATGCATATAAAAGCAAAGGAGAAGGCCTTCAAAAAATACAAGGTTGAGGGATCATCCTCAGCATTCAGAACGTATAAAGAATGCAATAAGAAATGTAAGGGTGCAATTAGGATGGCTAAGATAGAACATGAAAGACACATAGCGGAGGAGAGCAAAAAAAATCCCAAGAAATTCTTTAAGTATGTAAACAGTAAAAAAGGGAGGACAGACCATATTGGCCCCATAAAGAACGAGGAAGGAAATCTGGTTACAAAGGATGGGGAGATGGCAAAGGTATTGAATTTATTCTTCTCCTCAGTCTTCACGAGTGAATCGGGGGGCTTCAGTAACCAAAACTGCAGTGTTTATCCTCATGGCACAACACAGGAAGCACCTCCATGGTTAACAGAGGACGGAATTAAAATTAGACTTGGAAAACTTAACATTAATAAATCACCGGGACCAGATGGCTTGCACCCGAGGGTACTTAGGGAAACCAGTCAAGTGAATGCCAGACCGTTGTTCCTAATTTTTACTGACAGTCTACTGACTGGAATGGTACCAGCTGATTGGAGAAAAGCCAATGTAGCACCAATATTTAAAAAGGGCCCAAAATACATCCCTGGGAATTACAGACCAGTCAGCCTAACATCAATAGTATGTAAACTCTTGGAGGGGATGATAAGGGACTATATACAAGATTTTAGTAATAAGAACGATATCATTAGCAGTCATCAGCATGGATTCATGAAGAATTGTTCTTGCCAAACCAATCTACTAACCTTCTATGAGCAGGTGAGTTGCCACCTAGATAAAGGAAGGCCCGTAGACATGGTGTATCTGGATTTTACAAAAGCATTTGACACAGTTCCCCATAAACGTTTACTGTACAAAATAAGGTCTGTTGGCATGGACCATAGGGTGAGTACATGGATTGAAAACTGGCTACAAGGGCGAGTTCAGAGGGTGGTGATAAATGGGGAGTACTCGGAATGGTCAGGGTTAGGGTTAGTGGGGTCCCCCAGGGTTCTGTGCTGGGACCAATCGATCTGGAGGATGGGATAAACAGTTCAATCTCTGTATTTGCAGACGATACTAAGCTAAGCAGGGCAATAACTTCTCCGCAGGATGTGGAAACCTTGCACGAAGATCTGAACAAATGAATGGGGGAGGGGCAACTACATGGCAAATGAGGTTCAATGTAGAAAAATGTAAAATAATTTGGGTGGTAAAAATCTGAATCCAATCTATAGACTGGGGGGAGAACCTCTGGGGGGATCTAGGATGGAAAAGGACCTGGGGGTCCTAGTAGATGATAGGCTCAGCAATGGCATGCAATGCCAAGCTGCTGCTAACAAAGCAAACAGAATATTGGCATTAAAAGGGGATCAACTCCAGAGATAAAACGATAATTCTCCCGCTCTACAAGACTCTGGTCCGGCCGCACCTGGAGTATGCTGTCCAGTTCTGGGCACCAGTCCTCAGGAAGGATGTACTGGAAATGGAGCGAGTACAAAGAAGGGCAACAAAGCTAATAAAGGGTCTGGAGGATCTTAGTTATGAGGAAAGGTTGTGAGCTCTGAACTTATTCTCTCTGGAGAAGAGACGCTTGAGAGGGGATATGATTTCAATGTATAAATACCGGACTGGTGACCCTACAATAGAAATAAAACTTTTTCGCAGAAGAGAGTTTAACAAGACTCGTGGCCACTCATTAAAATTAGAAGAAAAGAGGTTTAACCTTAAACTACGTAGAGGGTTCTTTACTGTAAGAGCAGCAAGGATGTGGAATTCCGTTCCACAGGCGGTGGTCTCAGCGGGGAGCATTGATAGCTTCAAGAAACTATTAGATAAGCACCTGAACGACCGCAATATACAGAGATATATAATGTAATATGACATATAATCACACAACATACAGGATATACAATGTAATATGACATATAATCACACAACATACAGAGATATATAATGTAATATGACATATAATCACACAACATACAGAGATATATAATGTAATATGACATATAATCACACAACATACAGAGATATATAATGTAATATGACATATAATCACACAACATACAGGATATATAATGTAATATGACATATAATCACACAACATACAGGGATATACAATGTAATACTGACATATAATCACACAACATACAGGATATATAATGTAATATGACATATAATCACACAACATACAGAGATATATAATGTAATATGACATATAATCACACAACATACAGAGATATATAATGTAATATGACATATAATCACACAACATACAGAGATATATAATGTAATATGACATATAATCACACAACATACAGGATATATAATGTAATATGACATATAATCACACAACATACAGGGATATACAATGTAATACTGACATATAATCACACACATAGGTTGGACTTGATGGACTTGTGTCTTTTTTCAACCTCACCTACTATGTAACTATGTAACTATGTAACTACAATCCTAACCCTGATTCCAACCATAGCCCTGATCCCAACCCTAACACCAATTTCAAACCTAACCCTGATTCCAATTGTAGCCCCAATTACAACCCTAACCATGTTTTGATCCGTAGACCCGATTCCAACCCTAACCCTGATTCCAACCCTAACCCTGATTTCAACCATAGCCCCAATTCCAACCCCAACCCTGATTCCAACCATAGCCCCAATTCCAACCCTAACCCTGATTCCAACCATAGCCCAAATTCCAACCCTAACCCTGATTCCAATGCTAGCCCTGATTTCTACTGTAGTTCTGATTACAACCCCATTCTTGATTTCAACCCCAATCATGATTCAAACCCTAGAACTGATTTTAACCCTAACCATGAATCCAACTCTAACCCTAACTACAATCCTAACCCTGATTTCAGCCGTAGCCCCAATTCCAACCCTGACTACAATCCTAACCATGATTCCAACCCTAACCATGATTCCAATTGTAGCCCCGATTCCAACCCTAACCATGTTTTGAACTGTAGACCCAATTCCAACCCTAACCCTGATTCCAACCATAGCCCCAATTCTAACCCTAACCCTGATTCCAACCGTAGCCCCAATTCCAACCCTAACCCTGATTCCAATGCTAGCCCTGATTTCTACTGTAGTCCCGATTCCAACCCTATTCTTGATTTCAACCCTAATTATGATTCAAACCCTAGAACTGATTTTAACCCTAACCATGAATCCAACTCTAACCCTAACTACAATCCTAACCCTGATTTCAGCCGTAGCCCAAATTCCAACCCTGACTACAATCCTAACCCTGATTACAAGTGTAGCCCTGATCCCAACCCTAACAGCGATTCCAAACCTAACCCTGATTCCAACCCTAACCATGATTCCAATTGTAGCCCCAATTACAACCCTAACCATGTTTTGATCCATAGACCCGATTCCAACCCTAACCCTGATTCCAACCCTAACTCAGATTCCAACCATAGCCCCAATTCCAACCCTAACCCTGATTTCAACCATAGCCCCAATTCCAACCCCAACCCTGATTCCAACCATAGCCCCAATTCCAACCCCAACCCTGATTCCAACCATAGCCCCAATTCCAACCCTAACCCTGATTCCAATACTAGCCCTGATTTCTGCTGTAGTTCTGATTACAACCCCATTCTTGATTTCAACCCTAATCATGATTCAAACCATAGAACTGATTTTAACCCTAACCATGAATCCAACTCTAACCCTAACTACAATCCTAACCCTGATTTCAGCCGTATCCCCAATTCCAACCCTGACTACAATCCTAACCATAATTCCAACCCTATCCATGATTCCAACTGTAGCCCCAATTCCAACCCTAACCATGTTTTGAACTGTAGACCCAATTCCAACCCTAACCCTGATTCCAACCATAGCCCCAATTCTAACCCTAACCCTGATTCCAATGCTAGCCCTGATTTCAACCCTAGCCCTGATTTCTACTGTAGTCCCGATTCCAACCCTATTCTTGATTTCAACCCTAATTATGATTCAAACCCTAGAACTGATTTTAACCCTAACCATAAATCCAACTCTAACCCTAACTACAATCCTAACCCTGATTTCAGCCGTAGCCCAAATTCCAACCCTGACTACAATCCTAACACTGATTACAAGTGTAGCCCTGATCCCAACCCTAACAGCGATTCCAAACCTAACCCTGATTCCAAACCTAACCATGATTCCAATTGTAGCCCCAATTCCAACCCCAACCATGATTCCAACCGTAGCCCCAATTCCAACACTAACACTGATTCCAATCCAATGCTAGCCCCAATTCCAACCCTAAACATGTTTTGAACCGTAGATCTGATTCCAACCCTAACCCTGATTCCAACCCTAACTCAGATTCCAACCATAGTCCCAATTCCAACCCTAACCCTGATTTCAACCATAGCCCCAATTCCAACCCTAACCCTGATTCCAACCGTAGTTCCAATTCCAACCCTAACCCTGATTCCAATGCTAGCCCTGATTTCAACCCTAGCCCTGATTTCTACTGTAATCACAATTCCAACCCTATTCTTGATTTCAACCCTAATCATGATTCAAAACCTAGACCTGATTTTAACCCTAACCATGAATCCAACTCTAACCCTGACTACAATCCTAACCCTGATTTCAACACTAACCCTAATATCAACAGCAGCCCTTATTCCAACCCAACCTTTGACCCCAACAGAAACCTTAATGTCTATCCCAGCCATATCTTAGACTCCAAACTTAGACCTGACCCTGGACCCTGACAAAAAACGTTATGCTTCTCCAGGTAGCAACTCTGACTTTAATCCTGACTCTGACCTAACTGATTGCAACAGTGAATGATTTTTCGAGGATTCTTAGAGTTTGTTCCTATTCCTTCTAGTTTATTTTTTTCTAGAACTTTCCACCCACATAGCAAACAACCTCTCAGTGTGGTACAGCACGACACATGAATCAGCACAGCAATGAAATGCAAGTGACATATTTTCCTAATAACTTTGATATGACCTGATTACGTACATTACACGTGTTTTTTCAATATATCTTAAAGGCAAAGCTCAAGACAAGGGGCCCTGGTTGGACAAAGTGCATTGTGTCATTTTCCACAATATTGTTCAATGTGATTTCCATACCTGTACACCATTCTGTGACCCCAAACCCCCCCCCAAAATTTTTTTGGAAGCCTTAAAGCAAAAAATATGTATGTTGTAGTGGCCCAGGCTGCAATAGACTGATCTTGTTCCAGAATTTTGTGAGTTGAGTCTCCTGTCTGTACTGCGTCTTAAAGCTACTTCATGGTCTCAAGCTGCGAACTTACCTAGCTGTACATGTGCTAAAATTACTTCATGGTCCCCAACTGTGAACCTACCTAGGTGTAATTGTGCTAAAGCTACTTCATGGTCCCCAGCTGTGAACCTACCTAGCTGTACCTGTGCTAAATCTACTTTATGGTCCCCAGCCATGAACCTATAGACTGTTCCAGTCTACCTTTACTTGTTTTTCAACCTTCTTATTAGGAAACAGTGACAGCATATAAAAGCAAAGGAGAAGGCCTTCAAAAAATACAAGGTTGAGGGATCATCCTCAGCATTCAGAATTTATAAAGAATGCAATAAGAAATGTAAGGGTGCAATTAGGACGGCTAAGATAGAACATGAAAGACACATAGCGGAGGAGAGCAAAAAAAATCCCAAGAAATTCCTTAAGTATGTAAACAGTAAAAAAGGGAGGACAGACCATATTGGCCTCATAAAGAATGAGGAAGGACATCTGGTTACAAAGGATGGGGAGATGGCGAAGGTATTGAATTTATTCTTCTCCTCAGTATTCACGAGTGAATCGGGGGCTTCAGTAACCAAAACTGCAGTGTTTATCCTCATGACACAACACAGGAAGCACCTACATGGTTAACAGAGGACGGAATTAAAATTAGACTTGAGAAACTTGACATTAATAAATCACCGGGACCAGATGGCTTGCATCCGAGGGTACTTAGGGAACTCAGTCAGGTGATTGCCAGACCGTTGTTCCTAATTTTTACAGACAGTCTATTGACTGGAATGGTACCAGCTGATTGGAGAAAAGCCAATGTAGCACCAATATTTAAAAAGGGCCCAAAAAACATCCCTGGGAATTACAGACCAGTTAGCCTAACATCAATAGTATGTAAACTCTTGGAGGGGATGATAAGGGACTATATACAAGATTTTAGTAATAAGAATGATATCATTAGCAGTAATCAGCATGGATTCATGAAGAATCGTTCTTGCCAAACCAATCTATTAACCTTCTATGAGGAGGTGAGTTGCCATCTAGATAAAGGAAGGCCCGTAGACGTGGTGTATCTGGATTTTACAAAAGCATTTGACACAGTTCCCCATAAACGTTTATTGTACAAAATAAGGTGCGTTGGCATGGACCATAGGGTGAGTACATGGATTGAAAACTGGCTACAAGGGCGTGTTCAGAGGGTGGTGATAAATGGGGAGTACTCAGAATGGTCAGGGGTGGGTAGTGGGGTTCCCCAGGGTTCTGTGCTGGGACCAATCCTATTTAATTTGTTCATAAACGACCTGGAGGATGGGATAAACAGTTCAATCTCTGTATTTGCAGACGATACTAAGCTAAGCAGGGCAATAACTTCTCCGCAGGATGTGGAAATCTTGCAAAAAGACCTGAACAAATTAATGGGGTGGGCGACTACATGGCAAATGAGGTTCAATGTAGAAAAATGTAAAATAATGTATTTGGGTGGTAAAAATCTGAAGTCAATCTATAGACTGGGGGGAGAACCTCTGGGGGGATCTAGGATGGAAAAGGACCTGGGGGTCCTAGTAGATGACAGGCTCAGCAATGACATGCAATGCCAAGCTGCTGCTAACAAAGCAAACAGAATATTGGCATTAAAAAGAGGATCAACTCCAGAGATAAAACGATAATTCTCCCGCTCTACAAGACTCTGGTCCGGCCGCACCTGGAGTATGCTGTCCAGTTCTGGGCACCAGTCCTCAGGAGGGACGTACTGGAAATGGAGCGAGTACAAAGAAGGGCAACAAAGCTAATAAAGGGTCTGGAGGATCTTAGTTATGAGGAAAAGTTGTGAGCTCTGAACTTATTCTCTCTGGAGAAGAGACGCTTGAGAGGGGATATGATTTCAATTTACAAATACTGTACTGGTGACCCCACAATAGGGATAAAACTTTTTCGCAGAAGAGAGTTTAATAAGACTCGTGGCCACTCATTACAATTAGAAGAAAAGAGGTTTAACCTTAAACTATGTAGAGGGTTCTTTACTGTAAGAGCAGCAAGGATGTGGAATTCCCTTCCACAGGCGGTGGTCTCAGCGGGGAGCATTGATAGCTTCAAGAAACTATTAGATAATCACCTGAATGACCGCAATATACAGGGATATGTAAGGTAATACTGACACATAATCACACACATAGGTTGGACTTGATGGACTTGTGTCTTTTTTCAACCTCACCTACTATGTAAAACTATGTAAGTGACGAAATCTAGGCAGGCATGGAGAATCCAGAGAGAGATGAGATGAAAGCTGGAATAATGCCGAGATTCAGGATCACGAGTTACAGGATTACAGATGGAGACCAATCAGAACTCAACCTTGGCTGGATTCAGCATTAAAGAGCCAATTGTCAGCCGAAGGCTCCCAGGAGCACTACTACAGATCTCTCCAGCTCTGTTCAGCCATTGCTTATTTCTAGCTCTCTCTGCCCTGCTACTGCCCAGGATTTCCTTGTTATCCTTCTTACAGTTCAGTCCTAGTTCACCAACCAACACTAATGACACTGGGATTGGCCTGGAGGGTAGTTAAAAACCAGTACCTACCTGACAGCCATAATATTGAAGCCTGCTATTGTCGGATTGTTGCTGACCCAGATTTCCTGACTACCTTCTGCTTGCTGCCTTCATCAACCCCTGCTCATGCCTGATTACTCTCTAGTTTCTTACCTCACCTAGTGTTTTTGCAAATAAGCCCTTCCATTCCTGCCACCCCCTGGTGGGATAATAATGAGGGCCGGGATCTGGTGCCAGTCTGTGGCAAAGGAAACCAGTAGGGTTCCTGGCCATAATTCCTTATGAGGAGCTCTGGTGAAGACCAACTGGTACTTAGACTGTGCATCCTGGGTGAGCCTGGAGGTGTTGCAGGTCTGGACAGAGAAATTCTTGTCCTCCTGTAAACACTGGAATTGGGGCAAATGCTTCGATAGTTGTTCGGATGCTGGCAGTCCTAGCAACCGACTACAGTGGGGAGAGGGGAGAGCAATCTGACTGAGGGAAGGTCAGGGCTGGATGGCTGGCAGTGGATGTCCAGGTCTGACAAACTCTGTGAGTGGGCCAAAGTGTGGAGGCCCCTGTTCTACATTAAACCTGGAGGTGAATTATTACTGTATATATCACTCACATAAGACCAAGTTCAAACCACATCTTGCGAGTCAGTTCAGAAGGAACTTGATGAAATGTGAGCATTAACCAGCTTAAGGGAAACAGCCTGGGACATCCTTCTGTGTCATTTCTTGTGCATTTTTTTTATATATGGCATAGCCCAGTTACCAGCTTGTCCCTCTTTCCTCATCAGTTGACCCTATTTTTGCTCTGATATATAGACCCCAATAAAAGACACAATACTTACCATCCTCCAATCTTCTTGGAAAACCTTCCACAAGATATTGGAATGTGGGAATTTGTGCCCATCTGCAAGGTCATGTACTGATGTTGGATGAGAAGACCTGACTTACATGTTGGGCTTAATGTTGGGCACCAGAAAAAATACTGGGCTCACAATTGGTGTTTCGTTTCATCCCAAAGATGTTCAGTAGGGTTGAGGTTAATGCTTTGTGCAGGACACTCAAGTTCCCAAACTGGTCAAGCCATGTTTTTATGGAGATGGTCCACTCTTTATATAGTGTTGGCTTTATTTGTAGCCATAACATCTTCCACTCTTCTAGGACGACTTCCCACAGGATTTTGGAGGATGTCTGTGGGAATTTGTGCCCATCTATGAGGTAACGTACGGATGTTGGATGAAAAAACCTGGATCACAGCTGGCGTTCCAATTCACCCCAAAGGTGTTTAGCAGGCTTGAAGTCAGGGCTCTGTGCAGGACACTCAAGTTCCTCCACTTCAAACTGGTCATACCATGTCTTTATGGAGCGGGTTCAAACTGGTCAACCCATATCTTCATGGAGATGGTCCAAACTGGTCAACCCATGTCTTCATGTAGATGGTCCAAACTGGTCAAACCATGTCTTTATGGAGATGGTCCAAACTGGTCAAACCATGTCTTTATGGAGATGGTCCAAACTGGTCAACCCATGTCTTCATGTAGATGGTCCAAACTGGTCAAACCATGTCTTTATGGAGATGGTCCAAACTGGTCAAACCATGTCTTTATGGAGATGGTCCAAACTGGTCAACCCATGTCTTCATGTAGATGGTCCAAACTGGTCAAACCATGTCTTTATGGAGATGGTCCAAACTGGTCAAACCATGTCTTTATGGAGATGGTCCAAACTGGTCAACCCATGTCTTCATGTAGATGGTCCAAACTGGTCAAACCATGTCTTTATGGAGATGGTCCAAACTGGTCAAAACATGTCTTTATGGAGCTGGTCCAAACTGGTAAACCCATGTCTTTATTGAGCTGGTTCAGACTGATCAACCCATGTCTTTATGGAGCGGATCCAAACTGGTCAACCCATGTCTTTATTGAGCTGGTTCAGACTGATCAACCCATGTCTGTATGGAGCTGGTCCAAACTGGTCAACCCATGTCTTTATGGAGCTGGTCCAAACTGGTCAACCCATGTCTTTATGGAGCTGGTCCAAACTGGTCACACCATGTCTTTATGGAGCTGGTCCAAACTGGTCACACCATGTATTTATGGAGTGGGGTTTGTACACAGGGGCACAGTAGTGCTGGAACATAAAATAGTCTTCACCAAACTGTTATCACAAGGCTGACAAGCACATTTTTCTACACATTCTTGGTAAGATGAAATATTACCTTCACTGAAGGCACATGAACCCAGTCATTGGAAGGGGTGTCCACATACCTTTGCCGATACAGTGTTCAAGCTGCACTGTCTATTTATTGGTCTATTTTTTCACACTCGTATCTCCTGAACGTATCGTAGCATTATACTTCAGTAAGTTGTTAAACATTCTATCCAGCTGTTCCTAATATTTGTCTTTAATGTCCTCCTCCGCTCCTTCCGTTAGAATATGAATTCCTATTAATAAGAAATTGAACATCTTAGCACTTCTTCCTCAAGTAAATATTCTTTTCTTCCCAGGTTTAATCCCGGCACAGCTTGTTTAATTCTCTTCTCCTCAGTCAGTGGCGGAACATCAACCATAACAACCCACGCAGCTGCTCCAGGGCCTGCGGGTGGCCCCATAACATAGAAGATCTGTGTGCATGTGAAGATGACACACGTCCAGCATTGGATTATTAAGGATTTGCAGAGGCTGCTCTTTACACTGGGCCTGTACCCCCTGGTGACCCGATCCAGAACAGGATGTACAGGGGGAGACTTCACAAGGAAGATCTCAGCAGGCTGTGAGTGAGGAGAAATGTTCATCTGTCTTAGTAGTGTGGATGTATTACCACCATATCAGGAATAGAAGAGAATACACCATATCAGGAATAGAAGAGAATCCACCATATCAGGAATAGAGGAGAATCCACCATATCAGGAATAGAGGAGAATCCACCATATCAGGAATAGAGGAGAATCCACCATATCAGGAATACAGGAGAATCCACCAGAATGCTCTCCCAACCAACCTCCGCATGGAAGAAAACCACCAGGCTTTCAGGAAAAAACTAAAGACCTTCCTTTTCTAGAAGCTGGCTACAGAGAACACATCTAGCGCCTTGAGGCGATTCAGTTCGCAATTGCAGCGCTTTACAAATCATTCATTCATTCATTCATTCATCAGGAATAGAGGAGAATCCACCATATCAGGAATAGAAGAGAATCCACCATATCAGGAATAGAGGAGAATCCACCATATCAGGAATAGAGGAGAATCCACCATATCAGGAATAGAAGAGAATCCACCATATCAGGAATAGAGGAGAATCCACCATATCAGGAATAGAAGAGAATCCACCATATCAGGAATAGAGGAGAATCCACCTGTTACTGCCCCCAATTTCCTTCTTACCCTTCTTACAGTTCAGTCCTAGTTCTCCAACCAATCATAATGATGCTGGGAGTGGCCTGAGAGCCATAATACTGAAGCCTGATATTGCAGACCCACGTCCCTACAGGTGTACACTACCTATATACACGGGTCCCTACAGGTGTACACTACCTATATACACGGGTCCCTACAGGTGTACACAACCTATATACACGGGTCCCTACAGGTGTACACTACCTATATACACGGGTCCCTACAGGTGTACACTACCTATATACACGGGTCCCTACAGGTGTACACTACCTATATACACGGGTCCCTACAGGTGTACACTACCTATATACACGGGTCCCTACAGGTGTACACTACCTATATACACGGGTCCCTACAGGTGTACACTACCTATATACACGGGTCCCTACAGGTGTACACTACCTATATACACGGGTCCCTACAGGTGTACACTACCTATATACACGGGTCCCTACAGGTGTACACAACCTATATACACGGGTCCCTACAGGTGTACACTACCTATATACACGGGTCCCTACAGGTGTACACTACCTATATACACGGGTCCCTACAGGTGTACACTACCTATATACACGGGTCCCTACAGGTGTACACAACCTATATACACGGGTCCCTACAGGTGTACACTACCTATATACACGGGTCCCTACAGGTGTACACTACCTATATACACGGGTCCCTACAGGTGTACACTACCTATATACACGGGTCCCTACAGGTGTACACAACCTATATACACGGGTCCCTACAGGTGTACATTACCTATATACACAGGTCCCTACAGGTGTAGAAAAGAAAAGAAAAGCACCATAAACCGAGCAGTTAGATTCTAATCATTTATTATTTGAAATCTTTATCAAAGACAGACTTCCTAAATGAGACACCTTTATACTAGAAAACATATCAAAGGTTTTTAACAATGTTTTGTACATGTTTTATGTTTTATGTTTTATGTTTTATGTTTTCTAGTATAAAGGTGTCTCATTTAGGAAGTCTGTCTTTGATAAAGATTTCAAATAATAAATGATTAGAATCTAACTGCTCGGTTTATGGTGCTTTTCACTGCAGTTTCACTATCTCAATTTAATTTATGCTAATCATTAAAAGTACAACCACACCCCACAGGGGAGTCAGTGGATTCTCTACCTCTCTATAAATGGTGTTCCGTTTTCTCTTTTTTACCAACACAAAGTGTCACATAATTGTGAAGTGGAAGGAAAATGATAAATGATACAAATAAATATGTGAAAAGTGGGGGGGAGGGGCATTTGTATTCAGCCCCCTTTACTCTGATACCCCTAATTAAACTCTACTTGAACCAATTGCTTCAGAAGTCACCTAATTAGTAAATAGAGTCCACCTGTGTGTCATTTAATCTCAGTATAAATACAGCTGTTCTGTGAAGCCCTCAGAGGTTTGTTAGAGAACCTTAGTGTACAAACAGCATCATGAAGGCCAAGGAACACGCCAGACAGGTCAGGGATAAAGTTGTGGAGAAGTATAAAGCAGGGTTAGGTTATAAAAACATCTCCCAAGCTTTGAACATCTCACGGAGCTCTGTTCAATCCATCATCGGAAAATGGAAAGAGTATGGCACAACTGCAAACCTACCAAGACATGGCCGTCCACCTAAACTGACCGGCCGGGCAAGGAGAACATTCATCAGAGAAGAGCCAAGAGGTCCATGGTAACTCTGGAGGAGCTGCAGAGATCCACAGCTCAGGTGGGAGAATCTGTCCACAGGACAACTATTAGTCGTGTTCTCCACAAATCTGCCCTTTATGGAAGAGTGACAAGAAGAAAGACATTGGTGAAAGAAAGTCATAAGAAGTCCTGTTTGTAGTTTGTGAGAAGCCATGTGGAGGACACAGCAAACATGTGGAAGAAGGTGATCTGGTCAGAGGAGACCAAAATTCAACTTTATGGCCTAAAAGTAAAACGCTATGTGTGGGGAAAACTAACACTGCACATCACCCTGAACACACCATCCCCACCGTGAAACATGGTGGTGGCAGCATCATGTGGTGGGGATGGTTTTCTTCAGCAGGGACAGGGAAGCTGGTCAGAGTTGATGGGAAGATGGATGGAGACAAATACAGGACAATCTTAGAAGAAAACCTGTTAGAGTCTACAAAAGACTTGAGACTGGGACGGAGGTTCACCTTCCAGCAGGACAACGACCCGAAACATCCAGCCAGAGCTACAATGGAATGGTTTACATCAAAGCATATTCATGTGTTAGAATGGCCCAGTCACAGTCCAGACCTAAATCACATTGAGAATCTGTGGCAAGACTTGAAAATTGCTGTTCACAGACGCTCTCCATCCAATCTGACAGAGCTTGAGATATTTTACAAAGAAGAATGGGCAGAAATGTCCTCTCTAGATGTGCAAAGCTGGTAGAGACATCCCCAAAAAGACTTGTAGAGAAAGGGGGTTCTACAAAGTATTGACTCCGGGGGGCGCCATACAAATGCCCCTCCCCCACACTTTTCACATATTTATTTGTATCATTTATCATTTTCCTTCCACTTCACAATTATGTGACACTTTGTGTTGGTCTATCACATAAAATCCCAATAAAATACATTTATGTTTTTGGTTTTAACAAAATGTGGGGAATTTCAAGGGGTATGAATACTTTTTCCAGGCACTGTATATAGGTCCGCAGTCTGGGGGATGTATTGTATAGCACAGCACACATAGCTCAGCCATCTTGGGGATTGGGGTATGTATGGAGGTGAAGGTACCAAATACTGCAATCCTTAGGCCGGTATGGGGCAGTAGTCCTACAGAAGGTCAGTTGGCTGGTCTGGTGACCTCATGGGTTGTAGATGAGTCATATTATCTTCATAACTAATAAAAGGGCCGGGAATAATGAACACCGGCAGCCGGAGCTCCTCACCAAACCAGCCAACCCAGATGGGAACTTTGCCCGGCCTTCTTAGAGAACACACCGACCCTCGGCTCCTCCCAGCTGAGCTCACATGGGGGCTGTCACGGAACGTCCCACACTCAGCTTGAGTGCTTCCGTCATATACCACTTCCTCCCAGTCTGTATACAGATATCCCAACCTCTCTGAGCACAAACAAGGCGACACTTGCTTGTTGCTACCAAGAACTGACTTTATTCAGAACCAGAATACAGTCTTATATACACAGGAGAAGATTACTCTAACAATACAAACGTAACCTAATTAACATGAGCTAATTATCTAATCCTTTATACAGCCTAGGTGACTGAGACATGACCTTTCGCCCAGACTTGTGGTCACCGAGCTTCACACAGTTATAGCAGTCGTCCCGTCTCCTACATTGTATAGAGGACAATGTCATCAGCTCATTCAATTAACATAAACACAGGTTGATGACACCAGCATCTCCTCACAGGATGTGTCCCAACAGAATGAATCCATTGAAAATCCAGGGCCCATAATCAAAAGGCAACAGGCTTGCATACAGTCCTCTCCAACAGCCTCTGTCCCGGCTAGGTCTGTGACAGGAGCATTTCTTCATCCTCATCTCCTGGATCTGCTTTGGGGGCCTGCAGAGTAACCAATCACATTGTAGAATGGGTTCCCGCAGAAAAGGCCCTCCAAGAACCCATTCATGTAAAGAGGACCTGTCATAAGAGAGATGACCAGGATAATGGAGCTCTGCGTACGTCTCCCATCTCCACATTCCTGCACTCCGCTCTCCATCTATCAGAAGACACAAGTGTAAATTGAACTTCTCTCGTGAAACCATTTCCAGTAAAAGCAATTGTGTCTTCCTGATGAAGGCCAAACCATCCCCCATCTCCACCACTTAATAAAACAATCCAGGTTGGAAAGACTTCTTGCAGACCTTTGTTCTGTGCAGATGAAGCTTTCACAGCGGGGCGGTCCGACCCTTCTGAGAATCACATGAAGTCCATTTATAGACGTCGCAGGTCCTCCTCAATCTTCAATTTCCAGTCCTTTGTTAGAGATACTTAGAGGATGAGATTGCAGCTGCTCTACGCCGAGCGCCGTCCTCTCCTCCACCCCTCCTCCATTCCTCCACCATCCCCAACATAATGGGCCAAAGTATTACCGACTAATGACACCCTGCGACTGAGGACCAATTGTATAACGGGGAGTGTGACCACAACCGGCCCTCAACTATCACCCCAACCCCCCCTGATCAAACATAACCGAAATCCCACATGATGTTCTCTCATATAGCTCTGACATATACCGCAGCGCTGTACAGAGAACACTGAGCCAATCACATCAGTCTCTGTACCAGAGGAGCTTACACTCTAATGTCCCCTCCTCCACAGTCACATCAGTCTCTGTACCAGAGGAGCTTACACTCTAATGTCCCCTCCCCCACAGTCACATCAGTCTCTATACAGAAGAGCTTACACTCTAATGTCCCCTCCCCCCACAGTCACATCAGTCTCTATACAGAGGAGCTTACACTCTAATGTCCCCTCCCCCACAGTCACATCAGTCTCTATACAGAGGAGCTTACACTCTAATGTCCCCTCCCCCCACACATCAGTCTCTGTACAGAGGAGCTTACACTCTAATGTCCCCTCCCCCACAGTCACATCAGTCTCTATACAGAGGAGCTTACACTCTAATGTCCCCTCCCCCCCACAGTCACATCAGTCTCTATACAGAGGAGCTTACACTCTAATGTCCCCTCCCCCCCACAGTCACATCAGTCTCTATACAGAGGAGCTTACACTCTAATGTCCCCTCCCCCCACACATCAGTCTCTATACAGAGGAGCTTACACTCTAATGTCCCCTCCCCCACAGTCACATCAGTCTCTATACAGAGGAGCTTACACTCTAATGTCCCCTCCCCCCACAGTCACATCAGTCTCTGTACAGAGGAGCTTACACTCTAATGTCCCCTCCCCCCACACATCAGTCTCTATACAGAGGAGCTTACACTCTAATGTCCCCTCCCCCCCACACATCAGTCTCTATACAGAGGAGCTTACACTCTAATGTCCCCTCCCCCACAGTCACATCAGTCTCTATACAGAGGAGCTTACACTCTAATGTCCCCTCCCCCCACAGTCACATCAGTCTCTGTACAGAGGAGCTTACACTCTAATGTCCCCTCCCCCCACAGTCACATCAGTCTCTATACAGAGGAGCTTACACTCTAATGTCCCCTCCCCCCACAGTCACATCAGTCTCTATACAGAGGAGCTTACACTCTAATGTCCCCTCCCCCACAGTCACATCAGTCTCTATACAGAGGAGCTTACACTCTAATGTCCCCTCCCCCCACAGTCACATCAGTCTCTATACAGAGGAGCTTACACTCTAATGTCCCCTCCCCCCACAGTCACATCAGTCTCTATACAGAGGAGCTTACACTCTAATGTCCCCTCCCCCCACAGTCACATCAGTCTCTGTACAGAGGAGCTTACACTCTAATGTCCCCTCCCCCCACACATCAGTCTCTATACAGAGGAGCTTACACTCTAATGTCCCCTCCCCCACAGTCACATCAGTCTCTATACAGAGGAGCTTACACTCTAATGTCCCCTCCCCCACAGTCACATCAGTCTCTATACAGAGGAGCTTACACTCTAATGTCCCCTCCCCCACAGTCACATCAGTCTCTGTACAGAGGAGCTTACACTCTAATGTCCCCTCCCCCCACAGTCACATCAGTCTCTATACAGAGGAGCTTACACTCTAATGTCCCCTCCCCCACAGTCACATCAGTCTCTATACAGAGGAGCTTACACTCTAATGTCCCCTCCCCCCCACAGTCACATCAGTCTCTGTACAGAGGAGCTTACACTCTAATGTCCCCTCCCCCACAGTCACATCAGTCTCTGTACAGAGGAGCTTACACTCTAATGTCCCCTCCCCCCACACATCAGTCTCTATACAGAGGAGCTTACACTCTAATGTCCCCTCCCCCCCACACATCAGTCTCTATACAGAGGAGCTTACACTCTAATGTCCCCTCCCCCCCACACATCAGTCTCTATACAGAGGAGCTTACACTCTAATGTCCCCCCCCCCACAGTCACATCAGTCTCTGTACAGAGGAGCTTACACTCTAATGTCCCCTCCCCCCACAGTCACATCAGTCTCTGTACAGAGGAGCTTACACTCTAATGTCCCCTCCCCCCCACACATCAGTCTCTGTACAGAGGAGCTTACACTCTAATGTCCCCTCCCCCCACAGTCACATCAGTCTCTATACAGAGGAGCTTACACTCTAATGTCCCCTCCCCCCACAGTCACATCAGTCTCTATACAGAGGAGCTTACACTCTAATGTCCCCTCCCCCCACAGTCACATCAGTCTCTGTACAGAGGAGCTTACACTCTAATGTCCCCTCCCCCACAGTCACATCAGTCTCTATACAGAGGAGCTTACACTCTAATGTCCCCTCCCCCACAGTCACATCAGTCTCTGTACAGAGGAGCTTACACTCTAATGTCCCCTCCCCCACAGTCACATCAGTCTCTGTACAGAGGAGCTTACACTCTAATGTCCCCTCCCCCCACAGTCACATCAGTCTCTGTACAGAGGAGCTTACACTCTAATGTCCCCTCCCCCCACAGTCACATCAGTCTCTGTACAGAGGAGCTTACACTCTAATGTCCCCTCCCTCACAGTCACATCAGTCTCTGTACAGAGGAGCTTACACTCTAATGTCCCCTCCCCCCACACATCAGTCTCTATACAGAGGAGCTTACACTCTAATGTCCCCTCCCCCCACAGTCACATCAGTCTCTGTACAGAGGAGCTTACACTCTAATGTCCCCTCCCCCCACAGTCACATCAGTCTCTATACAGAGGAGCTTACACTCTAATGTCCCCTCCCCCCACAGTCACATCAGTCTCTATACAGAGGAGCTTACACTCTAATGTCCCCTCCCCCCACAGTCACATCAGTCTCTATACAGAGGAGCTTACACTCTAATGTCCCCTCCCCCACAGTCACATCAGTCTCTGTACAGAGGAGCTTACACTCTAATGTCCCCTCCCCCCACAGTCACATCAGTCTCTATACAGAGGAGCTTACACTCTAATGTCCCCTCCCCCACAGTCACATCAGTCTCTATACAGAGGAGCTTACACTCTAATGTCCCCTCCCCCCACAGTCACATCAGTCTCTATACAGAGGAGCTTACACTCTAATGTCCCCTCCCCCACAGTCACATCAGTCTCTGTACAGAGGAGCTTACACTCTAATGTCCCCTCCCCCACAGTCACACACTATTGTACATATAGCTCTGACATATACCGCAGTGCTGTACAGAGAACACTGAGCCAATCACATCAGACTTCTTTTCTTCTAAGGTGGACTGGCTGAGTCACGGCTCCTCTGGAGAGAACAGTTATCTGTCAGTTGGTGACATCGGCTCATTGATGATATTTCTGGAATGTTCTGCAGTGACGAATCGCGTTGTGCGGATCCCCCGTCTCCACGGTGAGCGGGACAATTACATTCAGAGAAAATGTCTAAATATATTTCCGATCACCGATTTGATGCCATTATACTGACAGGAAGTCTTCTGTTCATCCTTCTCAGCTGCGGCTATTTTTACATTTGGTGACACGGTGATACAAAACTGTCACTTATTAGCGGAGGAGGGGACGCCGCGTGCTTCTTGCTGAAGGAATGATGGGAATTCATATCGGGGGAAGGATGGAAAAATTATCCATTGTTCCAGTTCTGAAGCCACGTTCACAAAAAGGTGCCCATTTTTTGTGTGAGAAGCAAAACCGCAGTTATTATTGTCTGCAGCCTTGATGCTCCCACTGCCGGGTATAATGTGGCTCTCTGCAGGCTCAATGTTATCCCTATTATAGAAAATAGGGTGAGTTTTGCTTATACCAAAAAAAAATCTCTTAAATGCTAACCATAGCTTTACCACTTCCACCAAATTACTGAGTGGGGGATCAGCAGAGCTGGGGGTACTACTGAGCGGGGGATCAGCAGAGCTGGGGGTTACTACTGAGTGGGGGATCAGCAGAGCTGGGGGTTACTACTGAGCGGGGGATCATCAGAGCTGGGGGTTACTACTGAGCGGGGGATCAGCAGAGCTGGGGGTACTACTGAGCGGGGGATCAGCAGAGCTGGGGGTTACTACTGAGTGGGGGATCAGCAGAGGTGGGGGTACTACTGAGCGGGGGATCAGCAGAGCTGGGGGTTACTACTGAGGGGGGGATCAGCAGAGCTCGGGGTTACTACTGAGCGGGGGATCAGCAGAGCTGGGGGTTACTACTGAGGGGGGGATCAGCAGAGCTCGGGGTTACTACTGAGCGGAGGATCAGCAGAGCTGGGGGTACTACTGAGCAAGGGAGCAGCAGAGCTGGGGGTTACTACTGAGCGGGGGATCAGCAGAGCTGGAGGTTACTACTGAGCGGGGGATCAGCAGAGCTGGGGATTACTACTGAGCGAGAGATCAGCAGAGCTGGGGGTTACTACTGAGTGATAGATCAGCAGAGCTGGGGGTACTACTGAGCGGGGGATCAGCAGAGCTGGGGGTACTGCTGAGCGGGGGATCAGCAGAGCTGGGGGTTACTACTGAGCGAGAGAGCAGCAGAGCTGGGGTTACTACTGAGCGGGGGAGCAGCAGAGCTGGGGGTACTACTGAGCGGGGGATCAGCAGAGCTGGGGGTTACTACTGAGTGGGGGATCAGCAGAGCTGGGGGTTACTACTGAGCGGGGGATCAGCAGAGCTGGGGGGTTACTACTGAGCGAGAGATCAGCAGAGCTGGGGGTTACTACTGAGTGATAGATCAGCAGAGCTGGGGGTACTACTGAGCGGGGGATCAGCAGAGCTGGGGGTACTGCTGAGCGGGGGATCAGCAGAGCTGGGGGTTACTACTGAGCGAGAGAGCAGCAGAGCTGGGGTTACTACTGAGCGGGGGAGCAGCAGAGCTGGGGGTACTACTGAGCGGGGGATCAGCAGAGCTGGGGGTTACTACTGAGTGGGGGATCAGCAGAGCTGGGGGTTACTACTGAGCGGGGGATCAGCAGAGCTGGGGGTTACTACTGAGGGGGGATCAGCATAGCTCGGGGTTACTACTGAGCGGGGGATCAGCAGAGCTGGGGGTTACTACTGAGGGTGGGATCAGCAGAGCTCGGGGTTACTACTGAGCGGGGGATCAGCAGAGCTGGGGGTACTACTGAGCAAGGGAGCAGCAGAGCTGGGGGGTTACTACTGAGCGGGGGATCAGCAGAGCTGGGGGTACTACCGAGCGAGGGAGCAGCAGAGCTGGGGGTTACTACTGAGGGGGGGATCAGCAGAGCTCGGGGTTATTACTGAGCGGGGGATCAGCAGAGCTGGGGGTTACTACTGAGGGGGGATCAGCAGAGCTGGGGGTTACTACTGAGCGGGGGATCAGCAGAGCTGGGGGTTACTACTGAGCGAGAGATCAGCAGAGCTGGGGGTTACTACTGAGTGAGAGATCAGCAGAGCTGGGGGTACTACTGAGCGGGGGATCAGCAGAGCTGGGGGTACTACTGAGCGAGAGATCAGCAGAGCTGGGAGTTACTACTGAGTGGGGGATCAGCAGAGCTGGGGGTTACTACTAAGCGGGGGATCAGCAGAGCTGGGGGTTACTACTGAGCGGGGGATCGGCAGAGCTGGGGGTTACTACTGAGCGAGAGATCAGCAGAGCTGGGGGTTACTACTGAGTGATAGATCAGCAGAGCTGGGGGTACTACTGAGCGGGGGATCAGCAGAGCTGGGGGTACTGCTGAGCGGGGGATCAGCAGAGCTGGGGGTTACTACTGAGCGAGAGAGCAGCAGAGCTGGGGTTACTACTGAGCGGGGGAGCAGCAGAGCTGGGGGTTACTACTGAGCAGGGGATCAGCAGAGCTGGGGGTACTACTGAGCGGGGGATCAGCAGAGCTGGGGGTACTACTGAGCGGGAGATCAGCAGAGCTGGGGGTTAATACTGAGTGGGGGATCAGCAGAGCTGGGGGTTACTACTGAGCGGGGGATCAGCAGAGCTGGGGGTACTACTGAGCGGGGGATCAGCAGAGCTGGGGGATACTACTGAGTGGGGGATCAGCAGAGGTGGGGTACTACTGAGCGGGGGATCAGCAGAGCTGGGGGTTACTACTGAGGGGGGGGATCAGCAGAGCTCGGGGTTACTACTGAGCGGGGGATCAGCAGAGCTGGGGGTTACTACTGAGGGGGGATCAGCAGAGCTCGGGGTTACTACTGAGCGGGGGATCAGCAGAGCTGGGGGTACTACTGAGCAAGGGAGCAGCAGAGCTGGGGGTTACTACTGAGCGGGGGATCAGCAGAGCTGGGGGTTACTACTGAGCGGGGGATCAGCAGAGCTGGGGGTTACTACTGAGCGAGAGATCAGCAGAGCTGGGGGTTACTACTGAGTGATAGATCAGCAGAGCTGGGGGTACTTCTGAGCGGGGGATCAGCAGAGCTGGGGGTACTGCTGAGCGGGGGATCAGCAGAGCTGGGGGTTACTACTGAGCGAGAGAGCAGCAGAGCTGGGGTTACTACTGAGCGGGGGAGAAGCAGAGCTGGGGGTTACTACTGAGCAGGGGATCAGCAGAGCTGGGGGTACTACTGAGCGGGGGATCAGCAGAGCTGGGGTTACTACTGAGCGGGGGATCAGCAGAGCTGGGGGTTACTACTGAGTGGGGGAGCAGCAGAGCTGGGGGTACTACTGAGCGGGGGAGCAGCAGAGCTGGGGGTTACTACTGAGCGGGGGATCAGCAGAGCTGGGGGTACTACTGAGCGGGGGATCAGCAGAGCTGGGGGTACTACTGAGCGGGGGATCAGCAGAGCTGGGGGTTACTACTGAGCGGGGGAGCAGCAGAGCTGGGGGTTACTACTGAGCAGGGGATCAGCAGAGCTGGGGGTACTACTGAGCGGGGAATCAGCAGAGCTGGGGGTACTACTGAGCAGGGGATCAGCAGAGCTGGGGGTTACTACTGAGCGAGAGATCAGCAGAGCTGGGGGTTACTACTGAGTGATAGATCAGCAGAGCTGGGGGTACTTCTGAGCGGGGGATCAGCAGAGCTGGGGGTACTGCTGAGCGGGGGATCAGCAGAGCTGGGGGTTACTACTGAGCGAGAGAGCAGCAGAGCTGGGGTTACTACTGAGCGGGGGAGAAGCAGAGCTGGGGGTTACTACTGAGCAGGGGATCAGCAGAGCTGGGGGTACTACTGAGCGGGGGATCAGCAGAGCTGGGGGTACTACTGAGCGGGGGATCAGCAGAGCTGGGGGTTACTACTGAGTGGGGGAGCAGCAGAGCTGGGGGTACTACTGAGCGGGGGAGCAGCAGAGCTGGGGGTTACTACTGAGCGGGGGATCAGCAGAGCTGGGGGTACTACTGAGCGGGGGATCAGCAGAGCTGGGGGTACTACTGAGCGGGGGATCAGCAGAGCTGGGGGTTACTACTGAGCGGGGGAGCAGCAGAGCTGGGGGTTACTACTGAGCAGGGGATCAGCAGAGCTGGGGGTACTACTGAGCGGGGAATCAGCAGAGCTGGGGGTACTACTGAGCAGGGGATCAGCAGAGCTGGGGGTTACTACTGAGTGGGGGAGCAGCAGAGCTGGGGGTTACTACTGAGCAGGGGATCAGCAGAGCTGGGGTTACTACTGAGCGGGGGATCAGCAGAGCTGGGGGTACTACTGAGCAGGGGATCAGCAGAGCTGGGGGTTACTACTGAGCGGAGGAGCAGCAGAGCTGGGGGTTACTACTGAGCAGGGGATCAGCAGAGCTGGGGGTACTACTGAGCGGGGGATCAGCAGAGCTGGGGGTACTACTGAGCGGGGGATCAGCAGAGCTGGGGGTTACTACTGAGCAAGGGAGCAGCAGAGCTCGGGGGTTACTACTGAGCGGGGGATCAGCAGATCTGGGGGTTACTACTGAGCGGGGGATCAGCAGAGCTGGGGGTTACTACTGAGCAAGGGAGCAGCAGAGCTGGGGGTTACTACTGAGTGGGGGATCAGCAGAGCTGGGGGTTACTACTGAGCGGGGGATCAGCAGAGCTGGGGGTTACTACTGAGCGGAGGATCAGCAGAGCTGGGGGTTGCTACTGTGCGTCGGATCAGCAGAGCTGGGGGATACTACTGAGCAGGAGATCAGCAGAGCTGGGGGTTACTACTGAGCGGAGGATCAGCAGAGCTGGGGGTTACTACTGAGTGGGGGATCAGCAGAGCTGGGGGTTACTACTGAGCAGGGGATCAGCAGAGCTGGGGGTTACTACTGAGCGGGTGATCAGCAGAGCTGGGGGTACTACTGAGTGGGGGATCAGCAGAGCTGGGGGTTACGACTGAGTGGGGGATCAGCAGAGCTGGGGGTTACTACTGGGCGGGGGATCAGCAGAGCTGGGGGTTACTACTGAGCGGAGGATCAGTAGAGCTGGGGGTTACTACTGAGCGGAGGATCAGCAGAGCTGGGGGTACTACTGAGTGGGGGATCAGCAGAGCTGGGGGTTACTACTGGGCGGGGGATCAGCAGAGCTGGGGGTTACTACTGAGCGGGGGATCAGCAGAGCTGGGGGTTACTACTGAGCGGAGAATCAGCAGAGCTGGGGGTTACTACTGAGCGGAGAATCAGCAGAGCTGGGGGTTGCTACTGTGCGTCGGATCAGCAGAGCTGGGGGTTACTACTGAGCAGGAGATCAGCAGAGCTTGGGGTTACTACTGAGCGGAGGATCAGCAGAGCTGGGGGTTACTACTGAGCAGGGGATCAGCAGAGCTGGGGGTACTACTGAGCGGGGGATCAGCAGAGCTGGGGTACTACTGAGCGGGGGATCAGCAGAGCTGGGGGTTACTACTGAGTGGGGGATCAGCAGAGGTGGGGGTACTACTGAGCGGGGGATCAGCAGAGCTGGGGGTTACTACTGAGGGGGGATCAGCAGAGCTCGGGGTTACTACTGAGTGGGGGATCAGCAGAGCTGGGGGTTACTACTGAGGGGGGGATCAGCAGAGCTCGGGGTTACTACTGAGCGGGGGATCAGCAGAGCTGGGGGTACTACTGAGCAAGGGAGCAGCAGAGCTCGGGGTTACTACTGAGCGGGGGATCAGCAGAGCTGGGGGTACTACTGAGCGAGGGAGGAGCAGAGCTGGGGGTTACTACTGAGGGGGGGATCAGCAGAGCTCGGGGTTACTACTGAGCGGGGGATCAGCAGAGCTGGGGGTTACTACTGAGGGGGGATCAGCAGAGCTGGGGGTTACTACTGAGCGGGGGATCAGCAGAGCTGGGGGTTACTACTGAGCGAGAGATCAGCAGAGCTGGGGGTTACTACTGAGCGGGGGATCAGCAGAGCTGGGGGTACTACTGAGCGAGAGATCAGCAGAGCTGGGGGTACTACTGAGTGGGGGATCAGCAGAGCTGGGGGTTACGACTGAGTGGGGGATCAGCAGAGCTGGGGGTTACTACTGGGCGGGGGATCAGCAGAGCTGGGGGTTACTACTGAGCGGAGGATCAGAAGAGCTGGGGGTTACTACTGAGCGGAGGATCAGCAGAGCTGGGGGTTACTACTGAGCGGAGGATCAGCAGAGCTGGGGGTTGCTACTGTGCGTCGGATCAGCAGAGCTGGGGGTTACTACTGAGCAGGAGATCAGCAGAGCTTGGGGTTACTACTGAGCGGAGGATCAGCAGAGCTGGGGGTTACTACTGAGCAGGGGATCAGCAGAGCTGGGGGTACTACTGAGCGGGGGATCAGCAGAGCTGGGGGTACTACTGAGCGGGGGATCAGCAGAGCTGGGGGTTACTACTGAGTGGGGGATCAGCAGAGGTGGGGGTACTACTGAGCGGGGGATCAGCAGAGCTGGGGGTTACTACTGAGGTGGGATCAGCAGAGCTCGGGGTTACTACTGAGCGGGGGATCAGCAGAGCTGGGGGTTACTACTAAGGGGGGATCAGCAGAGCTCGGGGTTACTACTGAGCGGGGGATCAGCAGAGCTGGGGGTACTACTGAGCAAGGGAGCAGCAGAGCTCGGGGTTACTACTGAGCGGGGGATCAGCAGAGCTGGGGGTACTACTGAGCGAGGGAGGAGCAGAGCTGGGGGTTACTACTGAGGGGGGGATCAGCAGAGCTCGGGGTTACTACTGAGCGGGGGATCAGCAGAGCTGGGGGTTACTACTGAGGGGGGATCAGCAGAGCTGGGGGTTACTACTGAGCGGGGGATCAGCAGAGCTGGGGGTTACTACTGAGCGAGAGATCAGCAGAGCTGGGGGTTACTACTGAGCGGGGGATCAGCAGAGCTGGGGGTACTACTGAGCGAGAGATCAGCAGAGCTGGGAGTTACTACTGAGCGGGGGATCAGCAGAGCTGGGGGTTACTACTAAGCGGGGGATCAGCAGAGCTGGGGGTTACTACTGAGCGGGGGATCAGCAGAGCTGGGGGTTACTACTGAGCGAGAGATCAGCAGAGCTGGGGGTTACTACTGAGTGATAAATCAGCAGAGCTGGGGGTACTACTGAGCGGGGGATCAGCAGAGCTGGGGGTACTGCTGAGCGGGGGATCAGCAGAGCTGGGGGTTACTACTGAGCGAGAGAGCAGCAGAGCTTGGGTTACTACTGAGCGGGGGAGCAGCAGAGCTGGGGGTTACTACTGAGCAGGGGATCAGCAGAGCTGGGGGTACTACTGAGCGGGGGATCAGCAGAGCTGGGGGCACTACTGAGCGGGGGATCAGCAGAGCTGGGGGTTACTACTGAGAGGGGGATCAGCAGAGCTGGGGGTTACTACTGAGCGGGGGATCAGCAGAGCTGGGGGTTACTACTGAGCGGGGGATCAGCAGAGCTGGGGGTACTACTGAGCGGGGGATCAGCAGAGCTGGGGGTTACTACTGAGTGGGGGATCAGCAGAGGTGGGGGTACTACTGAGCGGGGGATCAGCAGAGCTGGGGGTTACTACTGAGGGGGGAATCAGCAGAGCTCGGGGTTACTACTGAGCGGGGGATCAGCAGAGCTGGGGGTTACTACTGAGGGGGGGATCAGCATAGCTCGGGGGTTACTACTGAGCGGAGGATCAGCAGAGCTGGGGGTACTACTGAGCAAGGGAGCAGCAGAGCTGGGGGTTACTACTGAGCGGGGGATCAGCAGAGCTGGAGGTTACTACTGAGCGGGGGATCAGCAGAGCTGGGGATTACTACTGAGTGGGGGATCAGCAGAGCTGGGGGTTACTACTGAGCGGGGGATCAGCAGAGCTGGGGGTTACTACTGAGCGAGAGATCAGCAGAGCTGGGGGTTACTACTGAGTGATAGATCAGCAGAGCTGGGGGTACTACTGAGCGGGGGATCAGCAGAGCTGGGGGTACTGCTGAGCGGGGGATCAGCAGAGCTGGGGGTTACTACTGAGCGAGAGAGCAGCAGAGCTGGGGTTACTACTGAGCGGGGGAGCAGCAGAGCTGGGGGTACTACTGAGCGGGGGATCAGCAGAGCTGGGGGTTACTACTGAGTGGGGGATCAGCAGAGCTGGGGGTTACTACTGAGCGGGGGATCAGCAGAGCTGGGGGTTACTACTGAGGGGGGATCAGCATAGCTCGGGGTTACTACTGAGCGGGGGATCAGCAGAGCTGGGGGTTACTACTGAGGGTGGGGTCAGCAGAGCTCGGGGTTACTACTGAGCGGGGGATCAGCAGAGCTGGGGGTACTACTGAGCAAGGGAGCAGCAGAGCTGGGGGTTACTACTGAGCGGGGGATCAGCAGAGCTGGGGGTACTACCGAGCGAGGGAGCAGCAGAGCTGGGGGTTACTACTGAGGGGGGGATCAGCAGAGCTCGGGGTTACTACTGAGCGGGGGATCAGCAGAGCTGGGGGTTACTACTGAGGGGGGATCAGCAGAGCTGGGGGTTACTACTGAGCGGGGGATCAGCAGAGCTGGGGGTTACTACTGAGCGAGAGATCAGCAGAGCTGGGGGTTACTACTGAGTGAGAGATCAGCAGAGCTGGGGGTACTACTGAGCGGGGGATCAGCAGAGCTGGGGGTACTACTGAGCGAGAGATCAGCAGAGCTGGGAGTTACTACTGAGCGGGAGATCAGCAGAGCTGGGGGTTACTACTAAGCGGGGGATCAGCAGAGCTGGGGGTTACTACTGAGCGGGGGATCAGCAGAGCTGGGGGTTACTACTGAGCGAGAGATCAGCAGAGCTGGGGGTTACTACTGAGTGATAGATCAGCAGAGCTGGGGGTACTACTGAGCGGGGGATCAGCAGAGCTGGGGGTACTGCTGAGCGGGGGATCAGCAGAGCTGGGGGTTACTACTGAGCGAGAGAGCAGCAGAGCTGGGGTTACTACTGAGCGGGGGAGCAGCAGAGCTGGGGGTTACTACTGAGCAGGGGATCAGCAGAGCTGGGGGTACTACTGAGCGGGGGATCAGCAGAGCTGGGGGTACTACTGAGCGGGGGATCAGCAGAGCTGGGGGTTACTACTGAGCGGGGGAGCAGCAGAGCTGGGGGTACTACTGAGCGGGGGAGCAGCAGAGCTGGGGGTTACTACTGAGCGGGGGATCAGCAGAGCTGGGGGTACTACTGAGCGGGGGATCAGCAGAGCTGGGGGTTACTACTGAGCGGGGGAGCAGCAGAGCTGGGGGTTACTACTGAGCAGGGGATCAGCAGAGCTGGGGGTACTACTGAGCGGGGGATCAGCAGAGCTGGGGGTACTACTGAGTGGGGGATCAGCAGAGCTGGGGTTTACTACTGAGCGGGGGAGCAGCAGAGCTGGGGGTTACTACTGAGCGGGGGATCAGCAGAGCTGGGGGTACTACTGAGCGGGGGATCAGCAGAGCTGGGGGTACTACTGAGCAGGGGATCAGCAGAGCTGGGGGTACTACTGAGCAGGGGATCAGCAGAGCTGGGGGTTACTACTGAGCGGGGGAGCAGCAGAGCTGGGGGTTACTACTGAGCAGGGGATCAGCAGAGCTGGGGGTACTACTGAGCAAGGGAGCAGCAGAGCTGGGGGTTACTACTGAGCGGGGGATCAGCAGAGCTGGGGGTACTACCGAGCGAGGGAGCAGCAGAGCTGGGGGTTACTACTGAGGGGGGGATCAGCAGAGCTCGGGGTTACTACTGAGCGGGGGATCAGCAGAGCTGGGGGTTACTACTGAGGGGGGATCAGCAGAGCTGGGGGTTACTACTGAGCGGGGGATCAGCAGAGCTGGGGGTTACTACTGAGCGAGAGATCAGCAGAGCTGGGGGTTACTACTGAGTGAGAGATCAGCAGAGCTGGGGGTACTACTGAGCGGGGGATCAGCAGAGCTGGGGGTACTACTGAGCGAGAGATCAGCAGAGCTGGGAGTTACTACTGAGCGGGAGATCAGCAGAGCTGGGGGTTACTACTAAGCGGGGGATCAGCAGAGCTGGGGGTTACTACTGAGCGGGGGATCAGCAGAGCTGGGGGTTACTACTGAGCGAGAGATCAGCAGAGCTGGGGGTTACTACTGAGTGATAGATCAGCAGAGCTGGGGGTACTACTGAGCGGGGGATCAGCAGAGCTGGGGGTACTGCTGAGCGGGGGATCAGCAGAGCTGGGGGTTACTACTGAGCGAGAGAGCAGCAGAGCTGGGGTTACTACTGAGCGGGGGAGCAGCAGAGCTGGGGGTTACTACTGAGCAGGGGATCAGCAGAGCTGGGGGTACTACTGAGCGGGGGATCAGCAGAGCTGGGGGTACTACTGATCGGGGGATCAGCAGAGCTGGGGGTTACTACTGAGCGGGGGAGCAGCAGAGCTGGGGGTACTACTGAGCGGGGGAGCAGCAGAGCTGGGGGTTACTACTGAGCGGGGGATCAGCAGAGCTGGGGGTAATACTGAGCGGGGGATCAGCAGAGCTTGGGGTTACTACTGAGCGGGGGAGCAGCAGAGCTGGGGGTTACTACTGAGCAGGGGATCAGCAGAGCTGGGGGTACTACTGAGCGGGGGATCAGCAGAGCTGGGGGTACTACTGAGCGGGGGATCAGCAGAGCTGGGGTTTACTACTGAGCGGGGGAGCAGCAGAGCTGGGGGTTACTACTGAGCGGGGGATCAGCAGAGCTGGGGGTACTACTGAGCGGGGGATCAGCAGAGCTGGGGGTACTACTGAGCAGGGGATCAGCAGAGCTGGGGGTTACTACTGAGCGGGGGAGCAGCAGAGCTGGGGGTTACTACTGAGCAGGGGATCAGCAGAGCTGGGGGTACTACTGAGCGGGGGATCAGCAGAGCTGGGGGTACTACTGAGCGGGGGATCAGCAGAGCTGGGGGTTACTACTGAGCAAGGGAGCAGCAGAGCTGGGGGTTACTACTGAGGGGGGGATCAGCAGAGCTCGGGGGTTACTACTGAGCGGGGGATCAGCAGAGCTGGGGGTTACTACTGAGCGGGGGATCAGCAGAGCTGGGGGTTACTACTGAGCAAGGGAGCACCAGAGCTGGGGGTTACTACTGAGGGGGGGATCAGCAGAGCTCGGGGGTTACTACTGAGCGGGGGATCAGCAGAGCTGGGGGTTACTACTGAGGGGGGATCAGCAGAGCTCAGGGTTACTACTGAGCGAGGGATCAGCAGAGCTGGGGGTTACTACTGAGCGAGAGATCAGCAGAGCTGGGGGTACTACTGAGCTGGGGATCAGCAGACCTGGGGGTACTACTGAGTGGGGGATCAGCAGAGCTGGGGTTACTACTGAGTGGGGGATCAGCAGAGCTGGGGGTTACTACTGAGCAGGGGATCAGCAGAGCTGGGGGTTACTACTGAGCGGGGGATCAGCAGAGCTGGGGGTACTACTGAGTGGGGGATCATCAGAGCTGGGGGTTACGACTGATTGGGGTTCAGCAGAGCTGGGGGTTACTACTGAGCGGGGGGATCAGCAGAGCTGGGGGTTACTACTGAGCGGAGGATCAGCAGAGCTGGGGGTTACTACTGAGCGGAGGATCAGCAGAGCTGGGGGTACTACTGAGTGGGGGATCAGCAGAGCTGTGGGTTACTACTGAGCGGGGGATCAGCAGAGCTGGGGGTTACTACTGAGTGGGGGATCAGCAGAGCTGGGGGTTACTACTGAGCGGGGGATCAGCAGAGCTGGGGGTTACTACTGAGCGGAGGATCAGCAGAGCTCGGGGTTACTACTGAGCGGGGGATCAGCAGAGCTGGGGGTACTACTGAGCGGGGGATCAGCAGAGCTGGGGGTACTACTGAGCGGGGGATCAGCAGAGCTGGGGGTACTACTGAGCGGAGGATCAGCAGAGCTGGGGGTTACTACTGAGTAGGGGATCAGCAGAGCTGGGGGTTACTGCTGAGCGGGGGATCAGCAGAGCTGGGGGTTACTACTGAGCGAGGGAGCAGCAGAGCTGGGGGTACTACTGAGTGGGGGAGCAGCAGAGCTGGGGGTACTACTGAGCGGGGGATCAGCAGAGCTGGGGGTTACTACTGAGGGGGGATCAGCAGAGCTGGGGGTCACTACTGAGTGGGGCATCAGCAGAGCTGGGGGTTACTACTGAGCGGGGGATCAGCAGAGCTGGGGGTTACTACTGAGCGAGGGATCAGCAGAGCTGGGGCTACTACTGAGTGAGGGTGCAGCAGAGCTGGGGGTACTACTGAGCGGGGGATCAGCAGAGCTGGGGGTTACTACTGAGGGGGGGATCAGCAGCGCTGGGGGTTACTACTGAGTGGGGCATCAGCAGAGCTGGGGTTACTAATGAGCGAGGGAGCAGCAGAGCTGGGGGTACTACTGAGTGGGGCATCAGAAAAGCTGGGGTACTACTGAGCGAGGGAGCAGCAGAGCTGGGGGTTGCTACTGAGCGGGGGATCAGCAGAGCTGGGGGTTACTACTGAGCGAGGGATCAGCAGAGCTGGGGGTACTACTGAGTGGGGGGATCAGCAGAGCTGGGGTTTACTACTGAGTGGGGGATCAGCAGAGCTGGGGGTTACTACTGAGGGGGGGATCAGCAGAGCTGGGGGTACTACTGAGCGAGGGAGCAGCAGAGCTGGGGGTACTACTGAGTGGGGCATCAGAAAAGCTGGGGTACTACTGAGCGAGGGAGCAGCAGAGCTGGGGGTTGCTACTGAGCGGGGGATCAGCAGAGCTGGGGGTTACTACTGAGCGAGGGATCAGCAGAGCTGGGGGTACTACTGAGTGGGGGGATCAGCAGAGCTGGGGTTTACTACTGAGTGGGGGATCAGCAGAGCTGGGGTTTACTACTGAGTGGGGGATCAGCAGAGCTGGGGGTACTACTGAGTGAGGGATCAGCAGAGCTGGGGGTACTACTGAGGGGGGGATCAGCAAAGCTGGGGGTACTACTGAGCGAGGGATCAGCAGAGCTGGGGGTACTACTGAGCGGGGGATCAGCAGAGCTGGGGGTACTACTGAGCGGGGGATCAGCAGAGCTGGGGGTACTACTGAGCTATTCCGATCAAACATCCAATCAGATATAGTCGGGGGATGAGGGGAGGTCCACCTAATGGCACTTTGTCTTTGTGCCACAAAGCCGGTCTTACCACAGTAAATCACGCTGGTGGTTTAAGGACTGAGATATCAAGATAGCCCAGTAGACACATTAGAGGATCCAGTGAGAGATTCAGATCTAAAATCCCATTGAGTGTACCCACAACCTTTGCCCAATATCTCCGGAGTTTCCATAGTAGATGTATCATTGACCACATCTGGAGCAAGCCGAGTCAGTCGTTAAACCAATTTTAAACAAAGATTCTGGGGTCCTACACACCCTGTGCTGTATATAGAATTGTGTCCATCTAAACGAGGGTGAAAGAGATACAAGGGGAAGAACCTGAAGAATCCTAACCCAGACATGGTCAGGGACAGGACAATATATACACATGAACCGGAAGTGCCTGCTGATGACGTCTTTCCGGATCACTTGTTGGTTTCTCAGTGCATCCTGGGATATCTCATACCTGCAAGACCTCCAAAACAAAGCTATGCTAACGCTGAATAAGCCCCTCAAAAGCTTCAGATAGACTTCTATGGAGGCTTTGGAGACGCTTTGAAGCACTAAGAAAGCGACATGGGGGATAATTTTTGAAGCAAAGCGAGCACAACATGGGACCAGGGCTGTAAGGAAACATTTTATTTAGTGGGAGGAGTTTTAGTTGTCATTCAGAGTGCTTTAAAAAAGCGTCCAATGCCACATTTTGAAGCAAGTGTGAACGAGGCCTTACAGTCTTTTGGTGAAGATCTAGTAATGGCTTGGCTGTAGGTATCTGAGTAGACACCAGTGCCACCCAGCCTTGTTCCTGCTTCCTTTATTGGTGTAGAGTTCTCTGCTATTTGGTGGTACAAGGTTCCAAGGTGGTGTCTAAGAAGGATTATCCTGAAAGCCGATGATGAGCCAATATGCTATTTACGTTTGATTTTTTCAATGGGCGAGAGCCACTTGAGAAACACTATCCGGATTGCAGTTGGAGGAGGACCATCATCAGAAGGACCTAAGATTCATCGTCAAGGAGGCTTGGTTCAGCATTTTCCACCTCAACACCAAGGACATCATGTGTCTACAAAATCAGGCCCACTGAGCATCATGTGTTATCACTTTTACGTCCTCAGCATGCTGCTTGAACATCTAAGGATATTGACAAGGACAATGGGGTTCTTGATGGACCTTACTTTGTGAACGAGAGGATGTACCTCTGGTTGTCCTCATCATGTTTAAATTGCAATGGGATTCTGGAATGACAAGAAAAAGTTTGATGTCCAGTTCCGTCATGACCCACAGGGGCTTGGGGGAATTTCCTTTACACCCCCAAACTTACTCAATGGCCGAAAAACACAGGCTCTCTATTTTACCTGGAAATGCAGCTGTACTGCTGGAAATGCACAAGTTTCGGCCATATAAGAGAAATATGCAAGGAGGAGCAAGGCCATGTGTATTAGATGTGAAAAATCGAAACACGTGACCAAGGACTGCAAGCAAGCTACCTTGTGCAATATGTGTGGCAATGAAGGCATATCTACAAGGAGTGTCCACTGAAAGCAAAACCAAGAAGTTGGGTGAAAGTTGTCAGGTCAAGAAGCCAGAGCAAAGGCAAGCTATTGCAGAGAA
Source organism: Aquarana catesbeiana (assembly GCF_042186555.1). Lineage (NCBI taxonomy): Eukaryota > Metazoa > Chordata > Amphibia > Anura > Ranidae > Aquarana > Aquarana catesbeiana. The sequence goes on from NC_133332.1 coordinate 1,355,838, forward strand.
CCCTGCTAAGGAGATGGAAGGCACCCAAAAGAAGTTGACCAAAGGACCGGAGCAAAGGGCTGCTGCATCACCAACAGTAGTCCTAGCTAAGATGGTCTTGGCAAGGCATGGAGGACATTGGTGAGGACTAAGCAGGCAACTGCTGAGTTTTTGGAGACACCTCCTAGGGTCTGTCATAGGTCTGTCATCTTCTGGGCTTGAGAGGGGATCTCCCAAGTCATCTGTGGGAGTCACTGCAATGATGGCCCTCAGTCAGCTAGTCAACAAGCAAAAAGATCAGGGCAGAAGTCAGTTTATAGGAAGGGTGAGTCTATTAGGGCAGTGGTCATAAACCTTTCGGACCTCACAGACCACTAAACTCACAATTTTGAATCATGCGGACCATTAACATGAATTTTACATGCCCTATATACACAATACTCTTTTTTTGTCCCCTCTCTGACACCCCTCCCCCCATCTCCCTGGACCTTCATGTATTAGGATGACCAACAATTACGGGCAGTAGCACGTGACATGAATGTCCACCTTCTCATTACTTACATTGGACTCGGAGGGTTTTCTCCATTGTTATCAGCAAGAAATGAAGTTGCTTTGGACACGTTATTTGGAATGCGGCGTAATTCTGACGGGAGAGATGAGGAATGTGGTAATGAGGAAAGAAACATCGCGCTCATTTCTCTCAATAACCCAAAATGCGCCAGGTTATGCAAATCGCAGTTCTTTAGAGCCCAAACTTAATTCAGTAGGAATCTAAATAGTTCTTTAATGGCGGCGATGTAGGGTGAACGGACTGCGATAATAATATTTCTCGTCTCGCCAAGGAGAGTCGCTTTGTCTCCATCCTGAGCTGCCCGGGCCGAATTCGCGGTGACTCACTCTTTTCTCGCCGCCAACCACTCCGCAGTTTAATAATGCAGAATGAAGGGAGCGATCTCTCCGCTAACTGCCTGGAAGTTTAAGAAATGGATTTAAATTGTCCCTCGAAAAAGCCATTATGGGCACTGCGCCTAATCTGATCTAGAGAAAAATGCCTGAGCCATGCGTCACTTGTGTCAGGGGGACGAAGGGGCAAGATAAAATGGATTTTTCATTTTCTGGTATCCTCACCCTGAAGGAGAAAGAGTGATCTGTACTGTGCCATAAATCCTAGATCAGAAAATTCAGGCAACCCAGACTGTGATTGAGTGGTGGAATGTCTCATTATCAATGTCTAGCTATTGATTTATCTTGTACAAAGCAGCCTGTAGACTGGTTCCCACTATAATGAATTTGCGTCATTTATATTGTATTTTTTTTAACATTTTATACATCTTTAATTATAGAACTTTTACTTGTTACATACTGTATGTACCACACATAAAAGCTTGGTTTCATTGGAAAAAAACACCCCTGAGGATGCAGGATTCCTAGAGTATTAGGTTATTCATGACAGACATAGAGGGAACCTGTCAGAAGACTTAAGGCACTTGGTAGAAGAACCAAGACATTAGGCAGATCTAGTAAATTTTGCAGAAAACCTGGAGCACTCAGTAGAAGACCTGCGGCACTCTGTAGAAGACCTGGGGCACTCTGTAGAAGACTTGAAACACTCATTAGAAAACCTGGATCACGCTGTAAAAAAACTGGGGCATTCTGTAGATGACCTGGAGCACTCTGTAGAAGACCTGGGGCACTCTGTGGAAGACCTGGATCACTCATTTGAAAACCTGGAGCACTAAGTAGAAGACCAGGGGCACTCTGTAGAAGACGTGGGACACTCTGTAGAAGACCTGGAACACTCAGTAAAAAAGACCTGGGTCACTCTGTAGAAGACCTGGGGCTCTCTGTAGAAGATCTGGGACACTCTGTGGAAGACCTGGGGCACTCACTAGAAGATAAGGGACACTCAGAAGAAGACCATACACACACGGTAGAAAGCCTGCAGGAGACCTGAAACACTTGGCAGAAGACCAAGGGCACTTGGAAGAAAACCTAGAGTTCTAAGCAGAAGAACCAGTATGATTGGAAGAGGACTCTCAAAGAGTACTTGGAAGAAGACTGAGGGCACTTGTTAGAAGACCTGGGGCACATCGTAGAAAACCTAGGGCACTTGGTAGAAGTCCTTTGGTGCTTGGTGAAGATCTAGGGTGCAAGGTAAAAGACCCAGGGCATGCAACAAAAGACCCCTTACTAAGCAGGAGACTTAGGGCACATGACCTGGTTGCCAGTGTCTACCAACATTCCTGTTCTCCATGTAAATGGAAGACGGTGAATGAGTCAGTGCTCTGGCTCATTGTCTGTACATTTCAGATGGATCTCTATAAGATACGTTTTTTTAGCAAAGCAGAAAGAGAAGCTTGGAGATACATCTATATTGAATAAACACCTCTGAAGGTACAGGTTTCCTAGAGCACTATGGTTTTTCCTAATAGATATCTGAGTAGAAGGTGTTTCCTTTCAGACTTTCTGTCCCTAAATGCAAATGTTCCATTCTGGCTTTTCTTAAATCCTAAAAGATCGGGAAGGGGGGGGGGGGCACCCTGGACTGAAATATTGCAGGGCTTATAGCACACCATAATAAAATGTTCGGGAGGGCTGTTGTGTATTCTTCAACGTCATCTATCTCGCTTCTACTCTACCTCTCCTGCTCTTGTCCCCTTCAATGTGGCTCTTCCATAGATTTCAGCCATTAGCTTTCTAACCCTTTGCTAGGGGAGGTTCCTGATTGGAGAAGCCAAACACTGAAAGAGAGACTCAAAAGTCCCATCCAACAATCCACGTCCATTACTGCACAGAAGACCCATGTCCTTCATAAAAGACCTGGAGTACTTACCAGAAGAACCAGATAGATAGAGGACCTGCAATATTAGAAGTGCTTGTGACGGGGCCCAGAAAGCCTAGAAAACTTGATTGTTAGATAGATAGAACACTAGAGGCACTCTGTAGGAGACCTGAAGTGCTCAGCAGAGGAAACAGGATGCTTGGCAGAAAACATCATAGAAAACCTGGGGCACCCAGTAGAAGTGTCCCTGCATCTTTTAGGAGGAATGGGCTCCCTCCAGGCATACCTGCCTTGATGAAGCAGTGCAGCTCCCACATATATTTGTGAAATGTTTTGCAAATGAAACTTTTGTTAATGCAAATTGTTAGACAGCAGAGGCATTGCTAGGTGGCAAAAAGACCAGGGGCTTCAGTTAGAGCCTGGCACCGGGGGGGGGGGGCAGTGGTGTTGTATGGAGGGGGTGGGGGGGTATTACCTACCTGGCACCCACTGACCTACCTGACATACACTGACTTACCTGGCTGACATACACTGACCTACCTGCCCTTGCCCCCTTAAAGCCTAAATTTATATATTTATAATTAGTCAAGGGGCAGTCAAATGCAGCTACTGTGCCCCGTCAATTGCAGCCATTGTGCCCCATCAAATGCAGCCACTGTGCCCCGTCAAATGCAGCCACTGTGCCCCGTCAATTGCAGCCATTGTGCCCCATCAAATGCAGCCACTGTGCCCCGTCAAATGCAGCCACTGTGCCCCGTCAATTGCAGCCATTGTGCCCCATCAAATGCAGCCACTGTGCCCCGTCAAATGCAGCCACTGTGCCCCGTCAAATGCAGCCTCTGTGCCCCGTCAATTGCAGTCATTGTGCCCCGTCAAATGCAGCCACTGTGCCCCGTCAATTGCAGTCATTGTGCCCGTCAATTGCAGCCACTGTGCCCGTCAAATGAAGCCACTGTGCCCCATCAATTGCAGTCACTGTGCCCGTCAATTGCAGCCACTGTGCCCGTCAAATGAAGCCACTGTGCCCGTCAAATGAAGCCACTGTGCCTGTCAATTGCAGCCACTGTGCCCCGTCAAATGCAGTCACTGTGCCCCGTCAAATGAAGCCACTGTGCCCCGTCAATTGCAGTCACTGTGCCCATCAAATGAAGCCACTGTACCCCGTCAATTGCAGCCACTGTGCCCGTCAATTGCAGCCACTGTGCCCGTCAAATGAAGCCACTGTGCCCGTCAATTGCAGCCACTGTGCTCATCAAATGCAGCCACTGTGCCCCGTCAAATGCAGCCACTGTGCCCCGTCAAATGCAGCCACTGTGCCCCGTCAAATGCAGCCACTGTGCCCCGTCAATTGCAGTCATTGTGCCCCGTCAAATGCAGCCACTGTGCCCCGTCAAATGCAGTCACTGTGCCCGTCAAATGAAGCCACTGTGCCCGTCAATTGCAGTCACTGTGCTTGTCAAATGCAGCCACTGTGCCCCATCAAATGAAGCCACTGTGCCCCGTCAAATGCAGCCACTGTGCCCCGTCAAATGCAGTCACTGTGCCCGTCAAATGAAGCCACTGTGCCCCGTCAATTGCAGTCACTGTGCCCGTCAAATGCAGTCACTGTGCCCGTCAAATGAAGCCACTGTGCCCCGTCAATTGCAGCCACTGTGCCCCGTCAAATGAAGCCACTGTGCCCTGTCAATTGCAGTCATTGTGCCCCGTCAAATGAAGCCACTGTGCCCGTCAAATGAAGCCACTGTGCCCATCAATTGCAGCCACTGTGCCCCGTCAATTGCAGTCATTGTGCCCGTCAAATGAAGCACTGTGCCCCATCAATTGCAGTCACTGTGCCCGTCAATTGCAGTCACTGTGCCCGTCAATTGCAGCCACTGTGCCCGTCAAATGAAGCCACTGTGCCCGTCAATTGCAGCCACTGTGCCCCGTCAATTGCAGTCATTGTGCCCGTCAAATGAAGCACTGTGCCCCATCAATTGCAGTCACTGTGCCCATCAAATGAAGCCACTGTGCCCGTCAATTGCAGCCACTGTGCCCCGTCGAATGAAGCCACTGTGCCCGTCAATTGCAGCCACTGTGCCCGTCAATTGCAGCCACTGTGCCCCGTCAATTGCAGTCACTGTGCCTGTCAAATGAAGCTATTGTGCCCGTCAAATGAAGCTACTGTGCCCCGTCAAAAGAGAGAGAAACACAGAGGCAGAGAGAAAGAGACACCTTTTTTTTTTTCTTTAATCGTCATTTTGTCCCACTCCCAGTCACAGCCACCATGGCCATTATTCAGCGTGAGTCTGGAGGTTGAGGGAGAAGGGGGGCGTCGCTGCGCCGGCGTTCTCCTGCTGCTTTCTTCAGGCTTTGCCCATTGATACAAATTCCACCCCCAGCACTGCCCATCATTGAAATATCCACCCCCTTCATGTAAATATCCGTCTCTCACCTACATGAACTTGCCTCCGCAACGCGATACAACTGATCGTAAACTCAGCTGTTCTGAGGCTCCGTGCGGCGCATGCGCAGTTACACTCGGGCACTATTCGATAGCCGGGCACTTCTCGACTGAACACCGGCGATTAGACACTCGGGGCTATTGGCCCCACATTGGGGGCTCCAGCCTCAATAGCCCCACCTTAACGACGCCCATGAGTGACTTTTTTTTTTTTGCTAGATAGCTGGTAAGTGTGCTGGGAAATACATTTTGCTTGTTGTGTTTATAGCCCTTCCAGTGCACCTTGCTCTGTCACTATTCCCATTTAGCACTCTGTAGAAGACCTTGGGCACCTGGTAAAGACTTGAGGCACTTGGTAGAAGACCCTGGATACTCTGTAAAGACCTGAGAAGCCTAGTAGAGGAACCAAAGCACTCAGTAGAAAACCTGGAGCACTTGGTAGAAGACCCTGGACACTCTGTAGAAGACCTGAGAAGCCTAGTAGAAGAACTGAAGCACTCAGTAGAAAACCTGGAGCACTTGTTAGAAGACCCTGGACACTCTGTAGATTATCTGGGGAACTTTGTGGAACACTTGGAATATTCAGTAGAAGACCTGGGATATTCAGTAAGAAACCTGGGGTACTCTGAATAAGACCTGGGGCACTTGGTAGAAAACTTAGGGCACTTAGTAGAATACCTGAGGTAATCTGTAGAAGACCTAATGTACTCACAAGAAGACCTGTGTCCTTAAAACGCTGGGTAGAAAATCTGAGGCAGTCTGTAGAAGACCTAGGGCACTCTGTAGAATACCTGAGAAACTTAGCAGAAGAACTGGGATGCTCAGTAGAAAACCTGGTGTACTAGGTAGATGACCCTGAACACTGTAGAAGATCTGGGGAGCTTTATAGGAGACCTTGGGCACCCGATAGGAAACCGGAAACATTCAGTAGAAGACCAGGGATACTCAGTCACAAACCTGTGGTACTCTGAAGAAGACCTGGGGCACTTGATAGAAAACTTAGGGCACTCGGCAGAAGACCTCAAATACTCTGTAGAAAACCTGAGGTACTCATTATAAGACCTGGAAAACATAGGGCACTTAGTAGAAGACCTAGGGCAATCAGTAGAAAACCTGGAGCACTTGTTAGAAAACCAGGAACACTCTGTAGAAAGACCTGAGGAACTCCCTAGAAGACCTGGGTCAATCAGGAAAAGACCATAAAAGACCATAAACACTCAGCAGAAAACCTGAGATACTCTGTAGAAGACCTGGGGAACTTGATAGACGACTCCAGATACTCTGTAGAAGACCTGAGAAACTTAGCAGAAGAACTGGGGCACCTAAGAGAAGACCTAAGGCACTCAGTAGAAAGCATGAAGCACTTGGTAGAAAACCCTGAACACTCTGTAGAGGAAATGGGGAGCTTTGCGGGAGACTTGGGGCACTCTGTAGAAAACCGCGAGCACTCAGTAGAAGATATGGAATACTCAGTAACAAACCTGGGGAGAAGACCTGAGACACTTACTACAAGACTTGGGTCAATCAGTAAAAGACCTTAACCATAACCACTCAGTAGAAAACTTGAGGTACTCTATAGAAAACCTGGAGCACTTGGTAGAAGAGCCTGGATGCTCTGCAGAAGACCTGGTGCACTCTGTAGAAGACCTGGAGCACTTGGTAGAAGACCACAGACACTCTGTAGAAGATCTGGAGCACTTGTAGAAGACCTGGAGCACGCTGTAGAAGACCTGGAGCACTTGGTAGAAGACCCCGGACAGTCTGCAGAAGATCTGGGACACTCTGTAGAAGACCTGGAGCACTTGGTAGAAGAGCCTGGACGCTCTGTAGAGGACCTGGAGCACTCTGTAGAAGACCTGGAGCACTTGGTAGAAGAGCCTGGACGCTCTGTAGAGGACCTGGAGCACTCTGTAGAAGACCTGGAGCACTTGGTAGAAGAGCCTGGACGCTCTGTAGAGGACCTGGAGCACTCTGTAGAAGAGGCACTTTGTAGAAAATCTGGAACACTTGGTAGAAGACCTGGGGCACTCACTAGAAGATGGAGTACTTAGTACAAAACCTGGGGTGTTCAGCAGAAGACTCAGTATGTTTGGTAGAAGACATGGGGCACTTTGTAGAAAACCTAGGACACTTGGTAAAAGACCTTGGGTGCTCAGCAGAAGACACTGGACTCTGGGTTAGTGAATCTGCAACCTTTCCAGCCCCAAACACCAGAGTCTTAGCTGAGCCGTCAACAAGCTACAGTAATTCTTGGGGAGGTAGGTGAACAGCCAAACTGAAGCTGCAGCCCCTACCAGTGGAATTGTGAAAACCTTGTTCAATATATTTTATATATTCATTTTCTTAATGTTTATAATATGACACTACATATCATTTTTTTATAAACCTTTCCCCTTTGCTGGGGATTCAGGACTGGTGGTTTTACCTCTTTACTTTCTATGTGGAAATCATTCCAGGTCGGTATGAGACGGTCCCCTCCAGTCGGTGTGTTTTCCCGCAGAGATGAACAGTACATTTATTAGTAACATGGATTGGTAGACATCTGCCTCAACTGCCGGCTGCAAGTGGTAAATATTAAATATTTATGTGTAATTTTATATAATCACCCAACATTTATGTGGAGGAGCCGGGGAGGGAATTTATTGCGATTTCTTTTATTTCCTGCCGCCTTTATTGGCGGTTTGTCTTCTTTTCCTCATTAGCGATGTGCAGATCTGCTTGGATTCCGGGGCGGCCGTAACGAACGCGTCCAAAAAATCCGCAAATTGTCGACGATAATGTGAACCCCATTGAAGTCAATGAGAGGTTACTTCTGGAAATCAATTCTCTCCATATTCACGGCTAATAGGAAAGGGATTGTCAAACAAAGGATATGGGGGCTGGGCACTGCCAGGGGGGGGGACATGTACCAATGCTATTCTTTTAATTAAATACAGCTCGGGGGAGGGGGGAGCTGCTTTTTTAATCCAGCTTAAAGTGAAACATTAAAAATACAATATTTCTTTAAATAACATGCCCGGGGGGCGCCCTGAACCTGTCTGTGAAGTGGCACATCTCTGTGATGTATACAACCTACTACAGATACACTGACATTTACAAAACAAAGGCACTAAATGAATTTTCCTTGCCGCTTTGTCCTTTTTTTTTTTGGGTGAAAAAAATGGCATAGCCACCACTCCAAAAAAAATATGTATACTGGACACTAATTCTAAATCCAATCACTTTATTCTTTCTATATAGACCGGCCTTTTGGATTGTTCTGGAGATCCAATCACTTTATCCGTCTGCACAGACCAGCCTGTTGGATTGTTCTGGAGATCCAATCACTTTATCCTTCTGCGCAGACCGGCCTGTTGGACTGTTCTGGAGATCCAATCACTTTATCCGTCTGCACAGACCGGCCTGTTGGAATGTTCTGGAGATCCAATCACTTTATCCGTCTGCACAGACCGGCCTGTTGGAATGTTCTGGAGATCCAATCACTTTATCCGTCTGCACAGACCGGCCTGTTGGAATGTTCTGGAGATCCAATCACTTTATC